>NC_051407.1:225993-226252 GCF_015228065.2 Penaeus monodon | reverse complement strand
CGGGTCGCCGGAGCCTCGTGTCCGAGGCCGAGCGGACGTGACTCGATGTGAAATAGCTTTATGGGAATGTAAAGACGTGTGTCTGTCTGTCCTTTTATGTGTCTCGTGTCGATGTAGCGGTTTTGCGAGCGGTATGTATGGTTATCTGGTTGTATGGTGCCTCTATCGTCTCTTATGTGCTGGTGCATCTTGTGTCTGGGACGAGATTTTTCGACGTGGAATCGCCTTGTGTCTTGAGTTATGGCATGTGATGTTTACT
>NC_051407.1:225347-225417 GCF_015228065.2 Penaeus monodon | reverse complement strand
GAAGTCAGTACATGCCATAATGCAAAATTCAAGAGACAGTTATCATCTCGAGACGAAATTATATCACAGT
>NC_051407.1:225164-225238 GCF_015228065.2 Penaeus monodon | reverse complement strand
CGGGTAATAGCAAAGCAGACCGTAGACAGTCCTTGAGGTGCTAAGTGGTTATTCTTTGGTCTCTGGGTATTCTA
>NC_051407.1:224712-225089 GCF_015228065.2 Penaeus monodon | reverse complement strand
AGTGCTTGTATTTTTACATTCACAGAAATTCTTGCGTAAGAAAGAGGATGCTTTATTAGAACAAAAAAGAAAGAAATGCTGATAATAGTAATTACTCGCCGCCTTGCCATGCAACTCGACACTGACGCCCCCGCCTTCCCTTTCCCGCCCACAGATGTACGGGCGTTACTCGGCCAACCTCGCCGAGTACGCCCGTCAGGAAGCCCGCCGCCTCCGCGAGGACGACCACCACAAGGACGAGGTCCTCTTCTCCAAGGAGCTGCAGCCGTACCGGGGGAGGGTCGCCAGGACCTGCATCTCGTTCATCAGGTGAGAAGGTTTTATTCTTCTCTGGTCGTTTTGGTTTTCACTTATTTGTGGTGTTAATTTGCTTGTCT
>NC_051407.1:224409-224641 GCF_015228065.2 Penaeus monodon | reverse complement strand
TCTTCTTTACTTTCATTTCTTCTTTATACTTTTTTTTTTCTTTTTCTTTATTTATTGGGTGGGGGGGTGGGGGGGTCTATTGCGTGGTCTTTGTTTTGTTTAGGATTTTTTTATGTCCGTTTTCGTTCAGGGGTTCTTTTATTTTTACCTCAGTTAGGTTATTTTGTTGTTAACGATTAGGTTCCAGCCGGAGGAAAAACTTCATCTCTCTCTCGTTCGTTTCCCTTCTTTG
>NC_051407.1:224067-224306 GCF_015228065.2 Penaeus monodon | reverse complement strand
TCCATGGGTGTGCTGTGGGTATCGTGCTTATCTTTGATACTAATCTTTTGTTTACTTCTTTGTCTATGAAAAAAGATTTTTTTTTCACCTGGCTATAAATCGGGCTGTTTGGGTTTGCTTTCATTTCCTTTTGCTGGTTCTGCTCGCCGCCGTCGCCCCCCCCCCCCCCCTGCAGGCGGCGGGACGGCGGGCGGGACCTGACGGCGCGGCGTGCGTGCGGACACCAACTCGCGTTTCCA
>NC_051407.1:223289-223578 GCF_015228065.2 Penaeus monodon | reverse complement strand
ACCCCCCCCCTCCCCCCTATTAAATCCGCTTAGCATGTTCAAACGATTTGACAAAATCACGCTCAGACAACGCACGTGCTCATTGCCCAAAGCCTCGAGCGGAACTGGCGCGCTCAACCGCCGTCGCCAGAGGGAGCAGCCACGATTAAAGCTTCAAATTTCCCGCGTCGAAGGAGCTTCCGGAACCGCCATTAAAAGCTCGAGACGCGTGGGACGATACGCCGTGCTTTCGCGGGGGGAGGGGGGGGTAAGGGCCGTTGGAGGAATCTTTGTTTGTATTTGGGAGGCG
>NC_051407.1:222922-223011 GCF_015228065.2 Penaeus monodon | reverse complement strand
GGTGTTTGGCGAGCGTCTTTGCTTGACTCGTTTCGCTGAACTGACGGAAGTGGGCGGGGCGCGTCCTGGAATGTTGGGAAATGTGAACC
>NC_051407.1:221688-221826 GCF_015228065.2 Penaeus monodon | reverse complement strand
GCTTTAGGCATCTATGCCCTAAGCTTCTGCGGTAGGATACGTCAGCTGGGCTTAGGAGGGGAATCCTAAGACAAAGGGATATCTTCCCCTCATCTCCTCCTCGCAAATGAATGGCCAAGGACGCTACGCTGCTAATCT
>NC_051407.1:220955-221129 GCF_015228065.2 Penaeus monodon | reverse complement strand
AGCAGCTTTCTTACGTAACACCCAAGCTACCTCAACACGCCATCCTAAGAAGGGGGGAAATGAGGGGTTTATAAGCGAAGGTATTCCGCAGTGTCGTTGGACGAGCGAGGGGATCATCATGTCCTCGGGAGGGACCGCCGGCGATAAGGACAGATAAGAGACAAAGGATACGTG
>NC_051407.1:220605-220861 GCF_015228065.2 Penaeus monodon | reverse complement strand
GAAGATAATACGGTCGTTCGCATTATAGACGTGTCAGCAGCGCCATTAGTGTTATCGGGAAAGCATGTCCGCCGGGATCTAATAGAAATAATTCTTCAGCAAAAGACGGTTTTCCAAGACGATCTATATATGTATATGTCCGTGCAGAACGTTCGTGCAAGCAACGCAGAAAAAAAAGATGTTTTAAAAAGCCCGAGCAAAAAGAAAAATAAGAGAAAGGAAATATCCAGGTAGACTTACAAGAAGAGCGTAGGTC
>NC_051407.1:219891-220581 GCF_015228065.2 Penaeus monodon | reverse complement strand
CGCGTGCCCCCGCGAGCCAGATTGAGACGTAGGTCACCGCGCGACCCACGAGGGCAGTCGGCGGGACGCGAGGCCAACGCGCTCCCCACGAGGCACGTCTCCTGCGCCTCTTGGGGTGCCTCCGATCTCCCGTTTCTCTGCCTTCGTGAGCCTCTTCGTTGGCCGTGGGTCATTTATACCCTCGAAGTGTTTCGAGCGTGGGGCGGGAGGCGCGGGAAGGGGAGCGTCCGCGGCTGGGCAGAAGGCGTCCCGCGGCGCCTGCGCGGCTGCTTGCATGCTTGCCGGGAGCGCTTCCGGGGCGGGGCGGCGGAGGGGGACTTCGTAGGCCTAGATTTATCGCGGCACTCCATCTTGCGGCGAATGTGTGGTTGTCATGTGCGACGTGCGGGTGCGGGCAGCGCCGTAATGAGCGGCTGAGGGCCTCTGCAGGCCCGAGGAACACGCGACGGCCGGGGCGAGCGGGCACTGCAGTCAGCCGTGCCATCGATCGTGGGCCGATTGCCGGGGCGCACGCTGACCCCCTTGGTCGATTCCCATCCTGCAGTCAACATTTCCTCCCTCCTGAGCCTGGAGGTGAGAGCTTCCTTGGAGGAGCTCCCGCGCCGCTCTCCTGTACGCTCGCTCTCGGCGCGCCTCGGCACGTCCTCATGGCGGTCGTCCGTTTCACGTGCGCTCGTCGCGCCAGGTACG
>NC_051407.1:219134-219852 GCF_015228065.2 Penaeus monodon | reverse complement strand
GCCCCTGCTGGCCCTCGGGGTGTTGCTTGCCTCCTCGTCAGGCACTGGCGCGGTCTGTATGTGATTGTTTCCTTTTCCCTTGTCTTTGATCGTAAGTTGCGTGCAGTGTTGAGGTACATTATTATGAGTTTGCATTATATTTGTGCAACAATTTGACGTGAGATTCCGCTCTGTGATTTCGTTCGCCAATTCAGCAAAGGGTCCGATAAATAGGGGGGATCATCGACGCTGCTTGCAATCTCAATATTATTATTTTTTTCTTAATTAAACAAATAAAATGTTTGGCGACGCAGAACCAGCCGTGCTTTTTTCGCCCGATTCCTCCTTGTGAAATGCTGCCAGACAGAAGAAATTGCCAATAGGGTTTCATAAGAAAGGGTGTTGAGACGTGCTGGCGGCGTCGGAAAGGTGTGATACACAGGACCCCCAAATGCATGGCTCGGGGCCGCCCCACGGATGCTGCTGGCTTACCTCGTCGTCATGGAAACGCCTTTGACTCTTTTTCTGTGTCTCTATTCGCTCTCTTTGTTTAACTCTCCTTGTCACGGGAAACGAATCAGAGATTAATGAATATAATCAACGTTTTATTTCCCTCTGACCTTGTGTCGCAAAAATGGCTAACGGACGATAATGATTGGCAGTTAAGAGATAATGATCCCTAAATATGGTGTAATTTCTCTATTTGTGGAAGAGCGGGAGAGAGCGATGCACAGGTGTC
>NC_051407.1:218966-219099 GCF_015228065.2 Penaeus monodon | reverse complement strand
TGCATTGGAGATTGATCCATGCCATGCGTGAGTGCATTGCAGTCTAGTTTCCCCGCCTGGTCAATGTTGCAGCTTGTAAAATTGCAGTGGTCGTTGGCTTAGAATTTTAATATTTATGAGGATCCCTCCCCTA
>NC_051407.1:218766-218915 GCF_015228065.2 Penaeus monodon | reverse complement strand
GGCTCATTCGCGCATTCCCGCCCCTCGACGTCTGGGCCTTAAAGAGAAGCTGTGCTAGTGTGGTTGCATTGCCATGGCATTTAGGCCCCAAACACCGTGAATTATTTATGCTGCTTACTGCATTATCTTTCTTTGTCCTTGTGAGCGGT
>NC_051407.1:218164-218561 GCF_015228065.2 Penaeus monodon | reverse complement strand
TTTCTCTTATTAGTCGCTTCTATTTTTTTGTCTCTTTTTTTTTTCTTTCGTCGGGTTTTTGTTCCCCCCCCTCCTTGTCTTTTTTCTTTTGTCTTGTTTACTTTTCCCCTCCTTTTCTTCCTTTCTTTGTCCTTGCTTCATTCTCTCCCCCTGTCTCTCCTTGCCGTCGTCTGCCTCCTATTGCCTTCCTTCCTTGTCCCTTTCTCTCTCCTTCGTCCCTTTCTCTCTCCTTCGTCCCTTTCTCTCTCCTTCGTCCCTTTCTCTCTCCTTCGTCCCTTTCTCTCTCCTTCGTCTTTCGAATTTGTGTTCCCAGTCATGTTCTCATTTTGTTTTTCGTCTTCCTATTTTCTCTTAATTTTTGGCATTTTATCCCTTTCTTCACTTCGCTTTGTTTTGT
>NC_051407.1:217822-218000 GCF_015228065.2 Penaeus monodon | reverse complement strand
TTTATCCCCTCTTCCACTTTTCTTCCTCCCTTTACGCCTTTCTTCTTTACCCTCTGTTTCCTCTCCCACCTTCCTTATTCCCATCCGTTCCCTGCATCGCCATGAATGAGAATTTATAACTTGGCGTCGATCCCGACACCGACCTGAGTTCCTCGTTGTTACTAGGGAAAGCGGAAAT
>NC_051407.1:217604-217737 GCF_015228065.2 Penaeus monodon | reverse complement strand
CTGGTCATAGTTTTCTTTCAATGGTTCTGCGAATTTCGGTCTTGATTGCAGTCTATAATTATTTTTCTTTTAATGAAGGGGGGGGGGGAGGAGTAGAAGGGAGGCGGAGGTAGGAAGAGATACAGCCTGCGAA
>NC_051407.1:217484-217563 GCF_015228065.2 Penaeus monodon | reverse complement strand
AGGAGGGAGAGGGAGAGAGGGTAATACGAAGGGAGAGGACAGAGACAGATAGATAGATGCAGAAACAAAAACAAACGGG
>NC_051407.1:216960-217328 GCF_015228065.2 Penaeus monodon | reverse complement strand
AATCGCAAAACCTAATGCAACTTCGATATAACAGATGACCGCCGACACAGATTCCTCCCGCCCGCAATTTAGGTTAGCGATTTCCGTTGCATGGCGGCTGCAGATAAAATTGCAAGGCTTGCGGCGATGGGTCGACGACCTTGTTCCGCGCCGCAGCGACTGTTTCCGACGGCGACACGGCAGGAGGGGGCCTATGTCACCTGCTGGTCTCCCGGGCAGCGCTCGCCTACGCCGCTCGATTTTCTGTAGCCGTCGACGCTGGCCGAAGCGGACGCTGCGTCGGAGGGAACTTCTGCTGCTTATTTTAATGTTCAGTGGTTTGTCGAAATCCGAGCGTATTTTTAATGCTATCTTGTAAAATGAATTAG
>NC_051407.1:216830-216917 GCF_015228065.2 Penaeus monodon | reverse complement strand
CCTCTGCATATGATGATTGTATAATCAGAGTATATACACCATTGTTTATGAGGTGCGCCCGTGGCGTGGAGCTTGCTGGCGCATAGT
>NC_051407.1:216688-216813 GCF_015228065.2 Penaeus monodon | reverse complement strand
ACTTGGTGGCTTTGGGCGTAATCAATATACCTTCGTGAATAACGAAAACTGCACATTTCAACTGGTGACTGCAAGCCTCTATAGCCACTGCAGATATACGATATCCTGAAGCTAAAACACTGCAG
>NC_051407.1:216128-216324 GCF_015228065.2 Penaeus monodon | reverse complement strand
CCAAGCGTGACAAGGGTGACGGCTACAGTATATAAACGTGTGACCCGAAGAAGGACCGACCGCGTCATAATCGGCCGGACGCGCGTGATTAAAGCATCGGATCGCACGAGACCGTAATTTTAAATGGTCGGATGGAATTGAAGGAAACAAAAGACGGTCGGCTGAAAGCGTCGTGCTTTCGGATTCCACTTGGCTC
>NC_051407.1:215977-216111 GCF_015228065.2 Penaeus monodon | reverse complement strand
CTATGACTTTTTATAATGGCTGTAAGGCCTAGAAAAAAAAGTAAGAAATTAATTGTATATATTTTTTCTCCACAATTTGTTATGGTTGTATGGTTCTCTCAAAAATAGGAAGAAAAGAAAGGAAACTTCGTATT
>NC_051407.1:215625-215960 GCF_015228065.2 Penaeus monodon | reverse complement strand
TTCTAAAGTTTTAATCGTCTCTTGGCTACGTTGTTTTTAAGGCTGTAGGGAAAAAAAAGAAAAAATATTATGTAGTGTGTTTTAATCTCTGCGCTCTCGTTGCAATCGTTTCATATGACTCGAGTTTTATTCCTTATATAGGGTACGTTGCGCTCATCCTATTAACGTGTTTATATTATTATGAACCGCAACATTAAATAACAAGGTAGTTTTTCTGAAGTTCTGATGTCCTGTGCAGCCGCTTTTTTTGTGCGTGTGTGTCTTAAAAAAATCCTTTGACGTGTGTGTGGGGATTGCCACGTAAGATAGATTTGCCTTGGAAGTTTAGTGCTTGC
>NC_051407.1:215146-215337 GCF_015228065.2 Penaeus monodon | reverse complement strand
CGGTTAAGTCAAGGGAACTTCTCTGTTGACGGCTATAATTACTTAATGTTTTCCGGTCTTTTAAATGACACCCTTTTGTGTTACCGAACAATGTATAGCTGACGTCACGCAGGAGCTTCTCAACAACAGAAGTTTTTCATTTTAGTGATAAAAAAATTAATCAGTGTTTTTTTCCCCGTTTCAAATGGCTT
>NC_051407.1:214044-214490 GCF_015228065.2 Penaeus monodon | reverse complement strand
TAAGATTGCATTTGCGGTGCAGCCACACAAATCGTAATGGGGATAAGGAAAAATATTATCCGTTGTGTACTGTAATGAGCTGCATTTTTATCATGATTGCTATGTAGTAATACGCATCCATTGATTATTAATATTATTGCCACTGCTATCTGAAACCTTGTCAAAATCGCTGTTCCTCTTACACCCTCATATAACACGGACCCTACCCCGAAAAAGAATAAATATTTGGGGCTCCGAGACTCCAATGAGACAGAGGAAAAGTTAACAAGTTTATCTCGGCCTCGGGAGCAGCGGCAGTGTTTCTTGCAGGACAAAGCAATTCCCGAGATTGGCCGAATCCTCGCCGGGGTTCTGGGGTTCAGGCGCCCCCTGCGAGTGACGCCCATAGCCCTTTTATTTATTTATTTATTTTAGGGGGGGGGGGGGGGCTCTTAGTTTGCTCTCTA
>NC_051407.1:213676-213871 GCF_015228065.2 Penaeus monodon | reverse complement strand
AGACTTTCCAGAAAGAAAATGAAGGAAGATTGTGTTGTTTTTTATGATAAGTTAGAAGTGTCGAGGAGATAATCATTCTTCTCGCGTGTTTGGCAAACCGCCAACAGATACCGGTAAAATGTACTTCTGCATCTATATCTTTATCTATTTTACCATTTATCTGTCAGTCTATCTAGAAGATTATCTGTTTTTCGA
>NC_051407.1:213462-213631 GCF_015228065.2 Penaeus monodon | reverse complement strand
CACGTGTTCAGTAATGACGAGATCTCCAGTTAAATGTATTATAGCTGATTTTTGTCTCTAGTTCAATTAAACATGTCAAGGGAAATTTAGCCGATGTCTTCTGCAGTTTCAATATTGTTAGAGTATATTTATATTATAAGTGTTCTTGTTGCAACCACAGCTTTGTATT
>NC_051407.1:213076-213369 GCF_015228065.2 Penaeus monodon | reverse complement strand
AGATTACAACATGTACAAATCAAGATCACATCCACAACCACTCTGCCACAACACCCACTCTGCCACAACACCCACTTGCCTCCGTCCAAGCTGCCGTTCGCATTAATTAATCGCTCCCCCTCCTTTTCCGCAGACCCATATGGGACCACACTTTCGCCCGGCTCGGAGAGGACTGGGTGTTCCTGTTCATCCTGGGCACCGTCATGGCCACTATATCCTTCCTCATAGATGACATTGTCCGCATCTTCTTTAATAGTGAGTGGTTTCGTTTTTTTTTTTGTGGCTGTTGTTGA
>NC_051407.1:212586-212983 GCF_015228065.2 Penaeus monodon | reverse complement strand
AATGATTAGTGATTTCTTGGGACCCAGTTGTATGGGAGAAGGAGGGGGTGGGGGGTGGATGAAGCGTGGTAGAACCTTATTTATTTGAATTATATAATTTTTCACTTTCTCTCGCGATGAATATACACAAGATGAGTGGATCTTTAGTAATTTCCTTATATTTAATCTGAGCTTGCACTTAGAGACTTTTAAACCGCTGCAGGCCTGGGTAAGGGGAGGGATCTGAGGGTAATGCGTGGCGCCTGTGCTTAACTGTGGAGAAAAGAATGGTGTGTGGGAACGGACAGTTAGGGGCTGGTTAGGAAAGTTAAAACTGATTTGTTGATTCGTTAGGAAAATTTCCCTTGCGTATACTTTGTACCTCATGATAAGTTAGCGTTGGTATTTATGGATTATT
>NC_051407.1:211893-212492 GCF_015228065.2 Penaeus monodon | reverse complement strand
GACAAAGAGTACCTTTACCTCTCCATACATCTTTCCATCCACCAAAACCCATACCTTCCACTACCCATTGTCCCTTCCCCTCTGCCCCCCCTCCCTTTCCCCTCTAACCCCTTCCCCTTTCCTTTCTAGCCCCCTCCCCTTTCCTTTCTAACTCCCTCCCCTTTCCCTTCTAACTCCCTCCCCTTTCCCTTCTAACTCCCTCCCCTTTCCCTTCTAACCCCCTCCTCTTCCCCTCCCCCTCTGACCCCCTCTCCTTGCCCCCTCAGCCCGAATACTTCTCCACAATTACCTCGGCGACATCCACTGGGGGCTGCAGCTGTTCTCGTGGGTGAGCATCCCGACGCTGCTGGTCATCTTCGCCGCCGCCTTCTGCCAGTGGATGGCCCCGTCCGCCGCCGGCTCGGGCATCCCCGAGATGAAGACCATCCTCAGGGGCGTCGTGCTCAAGGAGTACCTCACGTGGAAGACCCTCCTGGCGAAGGTTGGAGTTTTTTCTTTTTTATAGTATACACAAATGAAGTACGTATATATTCACATATTACATGTACTGTTGTACACCTATAAAAGCTCACAAATGACACATGCATGCATACGTACAA
>NC_051407.1:210534-211793 GCF_015228065.2 Penaeus monodon | reverse complement strand
GAGTAAATTTGTCCTATTAGTAAGTGCAACATATGCATGCAGTTATTCAGTTCAGTATATCCCAGTATAACTTTTTTTAATCCATATATATATAGTCCTTATCATGTATAGAGCCTGAATATATTTTTATTTATCCCAGTGTGTGAGTTTAACTTAAAATTTTTATTTAAAATGCAATTTTTACATTTTTCTTTGGATTTTGTTTTACATGTCAAGCCAGTTTTAGCGCTATATGTATATTGATAAGATCTAGCACTAGAAAGTGATATGTTTATGTTGATGCAGGTAGTCTTTAGTGTATAATATATGGTGTCATTTGCAATAATTAGCATACAGCAGAAATAGGAGACGAGATAATTTTTTAGTTGAAAAATGTGTGCACCTTAAGACAACCTGTTAGAAAGATGTACAGTACTGTATTTTGTAGAAGTTCATAATCTGTAGTCCTGTATGTTGGGTGTGCACTTGACAGAAACCATCTACCCGCTGTTTAAAGTGCATCTTGACTTCGACTACCCCTATGACGTCATTGAGCTTCTGCCGTTCCTCTGTATTGGGTACGTAAATTTTGACACAGATTTTGAAGCTTTCCCTGTTGTTATTTGATTTTTCTCTCTCTTTTTAAGCTAATTATTATTATTATTTGTCTCTTGCACAGGAATTTGACGGAAACCTATAGGGTAATGGGCTGATACTTTTGACCTTCATTTTGCTTCATAATAAGCAGATAGAGATGTATATGTGTATTATCAGTGTCTTCCTCCTAGTATTTGATTTTTGTTCATTACATTCTTATTTTTTGTTAACTTTATTGTTATTTCTTCCCTTGCATTAGGTCATTGTTATGATTTGTTTCTTTTGAATTCTGTTCTTAAATTTTAGATATTAATTCCTTTTTTTAAAGTACTTGGAAAAGCGTTCATGATGCATGCGTCACTTTTTATTTCATTGCTTTGTTATATCTTCACACATTGATGAATTATTTGCCTCATTAAAGATTCTGTGGTTTGCTTCTGCTCTTGATTTAGCCGTAATGAGGAAGATAATTTTATGCTGATTTATTCTCATTTTGGCTTGAGTGTTGCTAAATCACTCCCATATTTTGCTTGAAATGTAGATTCCTAGGTTTCTTGATGTTTTTGACCAATGAATATGTAATATGGATGACAAGTTTATGCCTTCTTTTTGATGATTACATGAAATAGCAATCAAATTGATAAAAATGCCCAGAATCTTTGAAATTTAGAAGGTTTTAAACT
>NC_051407.1:209451-210438 GCF_015228065.2 Penaeus monodon | reverse complement strand
ACATTCAGTGACGGTAAACATTATATCATTTCTCATTACACATTTTTTCAGTAAAGGTATTGTTGTTAATAAGTTCAAAATGATAATTCTTTTCCTTTTTTTCCTAACAGCATTGTGTGTGGTTTTGCTGGATCTCTGTTTGTCTACCTCCATCGGAGATACGTCATGTTTATGCGATCGAACAAGATGCTTAAGAACTTCCTCAAGAAAAAGTGTGTAACTTCCTGTCCATTGTGATGCATTCTTGTTGTGAAATGTGAAGACAATTCTTTTGTGGATTGTAAGGCCATCTTGTTTCCTCTTTTTTTTCTATTTTACGTTCTCAGTGATTCAGTATTAATTCTTTTCTTTTTCTTCTCATATTTTCAGGCGCCTCTTATATCCAACCTTTGTGACCATAGCAATCTCCATCATGACCTTTCCACAGTGTTTAGGTCAGTTCATGGCTGCAACAATACCCGCAAGTCAACAGGTAAAGAGCAGGTGTATTTTTTTGTATGATATTGTAGATGTATTTGATTTGTTGAGGGCATTCGTGTTTGTCTGCCTGTGCGTTCTTGTATCAGAAGGTGTGGCTCTTCATGATATATTTTGAATTTGTAAATATAGATATGTAAACACAGATAAAATAATGGTTGATGAAAATAAAAATAGTGGTAATGATATTCAATACATGTAAAAAAAACATGCCTTCTGAATCCATTATAAAGAAAACAAATTATGTCAGATAATCTCTTTTACTCCGCAATATAAACCTTCCCCCTGCTCTCCCCTCCAGATCCTGCAGCTTTTCAGCAAAGTGACGTGGACGAAGCAAAGTGAGATCCTGTCAGAGGAGCAGCAGGACATCCTGAGGAATTGGCTACCTGACGTGGAGGGGAACTTCCACCTCAGCCTTTTTGTCTTCCAAATTGTTACTGTGAGCAACAGTTTTCCACACTTTTTTTTTCTTAAGTTTCATATGTTATAATGGTACATGATACTTGT
>NC_051407.1:206913-207363 GCF_015228065.2 Penaeus monodon | reverse complement strand
ATTTTTTTAAAAAATTTTAATATATAAGTTTTAAATTGAATTAACAATAAAAAAATTAAAATTTTTTTTTAATAAATTATTAAATAAAAAAATAAAATTTATATAAAAAATTTTATATATATATTAAAAATTTTATTTTATATAATTAATATTTTAATTTAATACTTAAAAAATTTTAAAAATATATTTAATAAAAAGGTAAAATTAATAAAAAATTTTTAAAAAATTATTTAAAATATTAAAAAAAAATTTTTTAAAAAAATTTTTAATATTAATTTTTATATTTATTAAATAAAAAATATTATCAATTTAAAATTTTATTTTTTTTAAAAAATTAAAATAAAAAAATTAAATAAAAAAAAAAAAATTTAATTAAAATTTATACCCAAAATTTAATACTAAAAAAAAAAGAAAAAATTTTAAATTATTTAAAAAAAACCTTTTAAAAAA
>NC_051407.1:201408-202180 GCF_015228065.2 Penaeus monodon | reverse complement strand
TTTACTTATTTTTTCTCATGATAGAAGTAACCTGATAAAAAAATGTTGAAAAAAAAGGGTGGTGTTATTCCTGGTATTCCCGATTAAAAATTTCAATGGGCAAGGGAAATTTCCCAGATGTGACGAATGCATAGCGAGGGAACTACAGCTAGGAGTAAAAACCATTTCAGACAAACACCTTTCTCATTGGGAATAACTCAATTTCTCCCCCACCCCCTTTTCCCTTTAGATTTGCCCTGCATCTATAAGCAGGCCTCGTAAAAAAAAAGTTTTTAAAACAAAAAGTCGGTAATTTTTGTGATGTGTGGGGGTTGTTGATTACTATCGCAAATATCGGTAAAAGGTGCTTGGGCATCGAGAGAACAGGGGATTTTTTTGATAAAAAGGTTTACATTTTTCCCAAATGCGTTTTAACGGTTTCTTAATTATTTTTTCTGTCCAGTTTCTGCGGGCAATGAATGTCCCTGAAAAGGAATTTTTTGAAAGGCATAAAATCAAAAAAAAGCATTTTTGGGTGGTGTTACAACTTTTATAATTCTAACATTACATAAAGGGTCATTGGGACAAATCTTTAGGCCTGCCAGCTGATGACCCAAAGGGCTGAAAAAGTGGGTATCTGACTTATGCTCCTTTTTTCACAGCTCAGTCTTAACATTTTGCTCTCCATCTCAAACCCTTCCTTTTTTGCTGCGAATATTACGGTAAAGTTTTTCACTTTTGAAATGCAAACGTTTTTTAAAGGGACACCGTAAACGACAGGTTAAAAGGAAGA
>NC_051407.1:201078-201161 GCF_015228065.2 Penaeus monodon | reverse complement strand
GACACCCAAATAAGCACTTTCCCTTTTTTGTGTAGAATGTGGGCAATAGGAATACCTTTTAAATTTTGTGTTGTTAGAAACAG
>NC_051407.1:200680-200945 GCF_015228065.2 Penaeus monodon | reverse complement strand
GTCTGTTTCCATATTTGTGTTTTCTGAAAGTTGGCACAAGGGGCTAATAAAAAAGGGGGAAGGGAACAGATAAAAGGAGGAAATTTTTGGTTTGGGGCAAATTTCGTCTGGCCTTTGGAAGTTTTTCTCTTTTTCAAAAAAATGCCAATTGTGTATGGGGGGGGGCAGGGGTTTGGAATCCAGGCAAAGTTTTTTTAAAGTTGAAGTTCTGAAGTCTATTGAAAATAGCCATTTTTTCACACACCTATCCCTTCTTAAATTTTTT
>NC_051407.1:200395-200557 GCF_015228065.2 Penaeus monodon | reverse complement strand
TTTCACCCTCTTCTTCTTTTTGGGTTTTTTAGACATGATATTGTTATTCCCGGATCTTTTCCTCTGTTTTTCTCGAGCTTTAGTAATCATTTATATTTGTCCTTTTAGAATACTTCATATCTAAAAATTTTTTAGTTGGGTAGTCTAAAACCCCGAATTATA
>NC_051407.1:200163-200352 GCF_015228065.2 Penaeus monodon | reverse complement strand
TTATAGGGTTTAGACTGTTGTTGCTAATCACCGATCCTCTTTTTTTCTTTGGGTTCTGTTTCTTTAAAATTTATCAATTAATTAGTTTTTTTTGTTGGAAAATCTTTTCTTTATTCTTTTATAGGGGTTTTGACTTAACGTCATACTCCTTTTTACTTTTCTTTTTGGGTTTTTCGTTGTATTTGATTT
>NC_051407.1:199925-200072 GCF_015228065.2 Penaeus monodon | reverse complement strand
TTTGATCAGGGTTTTGTATTTTTATCTTTCTTTGTGATGTAAAAAGATAGTTTTTATGAATTTAAAACTTTTGGGGATTGTAGGGTTAAAATGTTTGGTTTTTTTTTTTTTTATTTACACCACAGCACATTGGGTTTGCTTCTATTC
>NC_051407.1:192601-192758 GCF_015228065.2 Penaeus monodon | reverse complement strand
CATTTTTAAAAATTTTTTATTAATTAATTATTTTTAAATTATCTTATTTTCGGTTACTGGAGTATAAATTTCAAAAAAACTATTTTAACGTAAAAATTACAGTAATAAAGATTTAAATTTAAAAAATGATTAAAAATTTTTTTGTAAAAAAGTTTTA
>NC_051407.1:186356-186721 GCF_015228065.2 Penaeus monodon | reverse complement strand
ATTTTTACAATAAATATTTATATCATTATTTTTTAAATTTCATGTTATTATGTAAATTTTTAAAGTTTAATATTTTTTTTTGCAATATCTACCCTACACAATAATAAGATAATAATAAAATAATTTTTAAAAACAAAATTATAAATTTAAAATTATTATTATATTAATTTTTTTATTTTTGTTTTTAATTAATTATAATAATTTTTGGAAAAATATAATAATTTAAAGTAATAATAATAATAATAAAAAATTAAAAAAATTAAAAATTAATTTTTAATAAAAATTTTTAATAATAAATTTGTAATTAATAAAAATATAATATTAAATATAATGAAAAAGAAAATTTAATATCTCAAAATTATCCA
>NC_051407.1:185815-186323 GCF_015228065.2 Penaeus monodon | reverse complement strand
GATAATAAATTCGGGATTATTTACATTATTACCCCAATATTCCCAAAATCATCAAATAATAAAAAACTCATTTTATAATTCAAAATATATTTGCAGATTTTCCCTTTTTCATTTTGGTTTTTTTTTTACCTTTTTTTTTATTATATAGGACAAAAACCGTTTTACCTTTATTAAACATGATTACATCATTATTTCGTTATATATCATTATCACATTTTCCAAAATTTATATCATATTATATCATTATTCAATTATTATAAAATATTAAATTTTTTATTTATTATTGAATTATTCAGTTATAATATATTTTTCAATAAAATATAAAATAAAAAAATAAAAATATAATAAAAAATAAAATAAAATAATAAAATTTTTAAAAATAAATATTTAAAATTTTTTTAATTAAATGTTATTTTTAATTTAAATGTTTAAATTTTTTTCAATTTTTAACTACCCGTAACACGAATAATAAAATAATAATCCCAAAATTAATTAAAAAAAAAAACGA
>NC_051407.1:185473-185606 GCF_015228065.2 Penaeus monodon | reverse complement strand
GTTTCCAATTTTTTATTCTATTTTATCATCTTATTTATGATTAATAAATTTTTAAATTTTACATTATTACCCCAATAACCAAAAAAATTAAAAGATAAAAAACTAAATTTTATAATTAAAACATATTTCGTAA
>NC_051407.1:185278-185437 GCF_015228065.2 Penaeus monodon | reverse complement strand
ATATATATGGGGGAAAAACCCTTTTATTATTATTATTATATATTATATATTTTTATGTTATATATATTTATATTTAAAATTAAAATATAAAAAAATTTTTTTGAATTATTAAACATCTTATTTTTTAAAAATTTTTTTTTCATTTTATTCAATTTTTGC
>NC_051407.1:185008-185147 GCF_015228065.2 Penaeus monodon | reverse complement strand
AATTATAAACCCAAACCGAATAATAAAGATAAAAAACTTTATATTTTAAAAACAATATTATAAATTATTATTATTATTATTTACTTATTATTTTATTTTAAAATTTTTATTAAATTCAGTTTTAATATATTTTTTTCAA
>NC_051407.1:184749-184859 GCF_015228065.2 Penaeus monodon | reverse complement strand
ATTTTTTTATTTACTTTTATTATATTGTTATTATAAATTTTAAAATTTTTTCATTTTTACCCCAATAATTGAAATAAAATAAAGGGAAAAAATATTTTATATATAAAATA
>NC_051407.1:184551-184698 GCF_015228065.2 Penaeus monodon | reverse complement strand
ATAAAATATGGACCAAATCCTTTTTATCCTTATTTTCATATTTCATAATTTCGTTAATCATCATATAAAATTACATCAATAATAACTCATTTTTTATATTCTCATTATTGCAATTTTTTTATTTTGAATTTTCGTTATTTTTTTTTT
>NC_051407.1:175062-175140 GCF_015228065.2 Penaeus monodon | reverse complement strand
TATTTAAATTATTTTTTACAATATCAATAACATAAATATATATTACAATAAAATTAAAAAAAAACTTTTTCAATAAAA
>NC_051407.1:174162-174486 GCF_015228065.2 Penaeus monodon | reverse complement strand
GGCAAAAATTAAAAAATTATTTTCAATTATTCGTTTATAAAAATTTTTTTTTCAACTTACTATAACAATCAATAATAGAAAACAATAATTAACAAAAAAACTTTTTTTACTTATTTTATCTTTTTATTACTGTTATTAAAAAAACAAACAATGGCGGGAACTCAGAAAAATACCGAACTTTACCTAAATACCCCAAATTTTTTTCTTCTATCTTATTCCCGTCACTCAAGTTCAAATCCCGATTTAAAATTAATCCCAGGTCAACAACACCCCCCAAAAAAGTAAACATTCGGGCACCAAAAATTCCCACAAAAAAGAAAAAAA
>NC_051407.1:173853-174045 GCF_015228065.2 Penaeus monodon | reverse complement strand
ACAAAAAAAAAGGGGGCTTTTTGAAAACCCCCCTTTAAGGGTTCATTATCAAAAAACTAAATTTGGGGTTTTTTTTAAAAAAAAAAGGGCAAACTAAATGGTTTCCCCATAGGGGTAAAAATGAAATGTTAAAAAAGGGGTTTGGAAAATTTAATATATCTGAATAAAACGAAAACCACAAAGAAAGTCAAA
>NC_051407.1:173546-173695 GCF_015228065.2 Penaeus monodon | reverse complement strand
TAAGAAGAAAATCAATAATCCAAATTTAAATCTACTAATTACGGGTTCAGATCTACCCCAACTAATACATTTTGAGATATGAAGATATTTCTACAATGGACAAATATAACTGATTACATATAAGCTACAGAGAAAATCAGAGGAAAAGT
>NC_051407.1:173105-173356 GCF_015228065.2 Penaeus monodon | reverse complement strand
AAATTGCAAGAAGGGATAGGTGTGTGAAAAAATGTCTATTTTCAATAGCACTTCAGAACTTCATACTTAAAAATTTCTTTGCCTGGATTCCAACCTCTGCCCCCACTCATACACACATTGGCATTATTTTGAAATGAGAAAGGCTTCCATAAGGCCAGACTGAAATTAGCCCAATCCAAACTTTCCTACCTTCTATCTGTTCCCTATGCCCTTGCTTTATTAGCCCCTTGTGCCAACTTTCAGAAAACACA
>NC_051407.1:172868-172958 GCF_015228065.2 Penaeus monodon | reverse complement strand
TATCCTGTTTTCTAACAACACTAAATTTAAAAGGTATTCCATACTTGACCACATTCTACACTAAAAAGGGAAGATGCTTACTTAGGTGTC
>NC_051407.1:171783-172625 GCF_015228065.2 Penaeus monodon | reverse complement strand
ATGCTTACATGGTAATTACTTTTCTTCCGTTCTAAACCTGTCGTTTACGGTGTCCTTAACAAACGTTATGCAATTTCAAATGTGAAAATCTCTTACCGTAATATTACGCAGCAATAAAGGAATGGATTTTGATGTATAGGATGAGCAAAATGTTAAGACTGAGACTGTGAACAAAAGGAGCATCAAGTCAGATACCCACTATCAGGCCTTGGCTCATCAGCTGGCAGGCCTAATCGATTTGTCCGAATGCACTCATTTATGTAATTGTTAGAATTTCATAAAAGTTGATGAGACACCACCCAAAAATGCTTCTGTTGTGATTTTTATGACCTTTCAAATGTAATTCCATTATCTAGTGGACATTCATTGCACAGCAGATAACCTGGTACAGAAATAAATAATTAACGAAGCCGTTATAACGCATTGGAAGAATGGTAAGAACCTTGTTATCAAAACAAATCCCGTGATTACTCTCGATGCCGAAGCACCTTTTACCGATATTTGCGATAGTACATCAACAACCCCACACACCCCAAAATATTACTCGACTTTTAGTTTAATACTTTTTTCACGTAGGCCTGCTTATAGATGCAGGGGCAAGTCTACAAGGGAAAGGGTGTGGGGCAGAAATTGAGTTATTCCTAAATGAGAAGGATGTTAGTCTGAACTGGTTTTTACTCCATAGCTGTAGTTCCCTCGCTATGCAATTCGTTCACATCGGGAAATTTCCCATTGCCCATTGAATTTGTAACTCGGAATTACCAGGAATAACACACACTATTATTACAACATTTTTATATCATGAGTTACCTATCTATCACTGAGAATAAATAAATAAACAG
>NC_051407.1:165308-165381 GCF_015228065.2 Penaeus monodon | reverse complement strand
AAATTTAATTTATTAAAATTTTTTTATTGGTTTTTATTTCAGTTATAAATTTTTTTGGGGAATTTAATTAATT
>NC_051407.1:164058-164484 GCF_015228065.2 Penaeus monodon | reverse complement strand
TAACAAAATTTTTTTAAACAGGGTTGGGGGGGGGGTTTTTTCAATTACCCCATAATTGGGGTTAATTTTAAAAAACTTAAAAATTTTTTCCCAAAAAAAAAATAATTTTAAAAAACCCCCCGGGGAAAAAATTTGAAGGGGAAATTAATTTTTAGGGAAAAAATTTTCACAAGTTTCCCATTTTTTTTCCACTTTTCCAAGGGGCATTTTGGGGGAAATTTCAAAACCTTAAAGGCCCCAAAACCCCTCAAAAGGAAGGGAAAAAGCCCGGGTATACCCCGGGGGCCTAAATTTTTTAATTTTGGGGCCTTTTGCTTTTGGGATTTTTTTTCCCCCCCTTTTTTGAACCCAAGGACCCATTCCCTGGGTTTTTTTCATTTTTAAACAGAAACTCTTAATCGGGAACTCCTCAAACTTATCAAATCT
>NC_051407.1:163867-163971 GCF_015228065.2 Penaeus monodon | reverse complement strand
AAAAACAAATCAATAATGAAAATAATAACCAAAAATAAAAAATAATAATTTTTTAATAATTATTTATATATTATTTTAAAATTTAAATTTATTACAATTTTTTT
>NC_051407.1:162781-163805 GCF_015228065.2 Penaeus monodon | reverse complement strand
CGTTTTTATTAATATACTAAAATTATTATAAAATTTTTATTGTTAATTTCAGAAACATTTTTTAAATAATATAATAATTAAATATAATAATTAAAAATAATAATAATAATATTAAAAATAATAATAATAAAATAATAAAATTTTAAAAATAATTTTAAAAATAATATAAAAATAAAATATTATAATAATAATATAATAGTTAATAAAAACACAAAGAACCAAACCACCAATTTATATCATTTTTATATTTAAAAAATTTAATTATTATTATATTATAAATAATTTAAAAAATATAAATGGAAAAAAAAAATAAAAATTTTATTAAAAATTAAAACTATATTTTAATTTTTTTTATTTTTTTATTTTTTTTTTATTTTGGTTTGGCACAATTTGCTTTTTTTTTTTTCTGTTTTTTATACTACATCATCATATAACAACATACATTTTCAACACAATTTTTATATATATTAAAATTTTATTTTTAAAAAGAAAATTTTTATTTTAAAATATATTTTTTAATTTAATTATACCAAAAACCAAATTATTAACAACAAATAACAATAATAAATTTTATAATAATATTTATATATTATTTTAAATTAAAAACTTTTTAGAATTTTTAAAATTTATAAAAATTATTTTTTGTATATGTAAAAAATAAAAATATAAAAATAATATAATATTAAAAAAATATTATAAAATATATAAAATTATATTTATTTTATTATTAGGGGTTTTTAAGTTTTTTCTTTTTGGGCAATAAAATAATAATTAAATAAAACTAAAAATATAAAAATTTATAAAAATAAAAAATTAAAAATAAAAATAATAAAAATTTAAAAATATAAAAAATATAAAAAGGTAAAAAGAAAGTATTTTAAAAATTAAAGTAAAAGATTAAAAATATTTAAAACACAAAACCAAACCACCACACACAACAAAAAGAACAAAAACCAAACCCACAATTAAAATATTAAATAATGGGAAAAAAATTATATACTTAAAATATATTTTAATAATTTGG
>NC_051407.1:162571-162752 GCF_015228065.2 Penaeus monodon | reverse complement strand
AAATTTAAAATTTTATTTTATATATTATATATTATAAAATTTTTATTTAAACTAAAGAAAATATTAAAAATTAAATTTAAAAACATTTTTAAAAAAAAATTCTTTATTTTTCAAAATTATTTTAAATATTTTTTTATATATAAAAAAAATATATTAATAAAATTATAAGAAAATATAAAGG
>NC_051407.1:161651-162522 GCF_015228065.2 Penaeus monodon | reverse complement strand
CCCGTAAAAAATAAAATATAATTTAAAAACATAAAAATATTAAAAACGATTATAACATTTTTATTAAATATTATATGATTTTTAGGGTTATTTATATAATTTAAATACAACCCCAAAATATAAAAGAAAGTAATATAATAATAAAAATAATAATAATAATAATTATAAAAATAATAAATTAAAAATAAAAATAAAAATAATAAAAATAAAAATAAAATTAAAAATATAATAAAAATATATTATAATAAAAAATATAAAATAAAAAATTAATAATATAAAATTTATAAATTTTATTTATTTTATATATTTTTGTAGGGTTTTTGGGAATTTTTATTTGTTTAATTTAAAAAATATAAAAATGGAAAAAAAAAAATTTTATTTTATCCAAATATTTTTCCCAGATTTTTGGTTTTTGATTTTGGGTTTTTTTTCCCCCTTTTTTTGATTAAAAAAACACAACCAACACATTTTTAACAAACAAAAACCCCAACACATTTATCCCCATTTTAAAATATTAATATTAAAATTAATTTATTATTATATATGAAAATTTTATAAATTTTTTATTATTTCATTTAAAATATAGTTTTATATATTTATAATAAATACTAAATATATAATAAAATATAATAACAAATTTAAAAATTTTTTAATTGTTTTTTGTGGTGTTTAATTTAAAAAATTTTTAATTAATTTTTATTATAATAATTATTTTCCAATTTTACTAATTAAAAAATAAAAATATCTAAAAAATAAAAAAATATTAAAAAAATATATAACCCAAATTTTATTAAAATTTTTATATATTTTTATATTTTTATTTTTTATTTTAATTTTAAAAATTTTTTGGAAAAATTAAAAATTTGTTATT
>NC_051407.1:161482-161572 GCF_015228065.2 Penaeus monodon | reverse complement strand
TTGTTTTGTTTGGTTTTGTTGTTTTTTTTTTGTTTTGTTTTTCTCCCTTTTTTTTTGGGGTTTTTTGTTTGGGTTTTAAATTTATTATTT
>NC_051407.1:160950-161261 GCF_015228065.2 Penaeus monodon | reverse complement strand
CCCGGTTCCCGGTTATTTTAAATTTTAGTTTTTCCCCTTTTCCACCAAAAAAAGGGTAACTTTAAAAATTCGGTTTTTTTTAAATTTTTTAAAATTTTAACACGGAACCCAAATTTCGGAAAAAATTTTTTTTGGGCCACCCGGGGGTAAAAATTGGTTTCTAAAAATTTCCCCCCCCAAAACCCCTTTTTAATTTTTTTAATTTTTTCCAAGTTTTTCCCCCAGAAACCCTTTTTGGCAAAATTGAAAAATTTAAAATTAAAAAAAATTAAAAAATTTTTTTTAAAAAAAATAAAAAATTTTGGGGGGTT
>NC_051407.1:160058-160719 GCF_015228065.2 Penaeus monodon | reverse complement strand
TTTGTTAAATTTTTATCATTTTATTTTGGTTAAATTTTTTATAATTTTTCAAAATAATATTTTAAACAAAAAACCCCCTAAATAATTAAAAAAACAAACTTAATAAAATAATGTTTTTTAAAAAATTTTTTTAAAATTATTATTTTAAAAACATTATTGGGTTTTTACTTTTTAAATTTTTTTGAAAATTTTAAAAGTTTAAAAAAATAATTTAATGAAAGTCCCAAAATTTAAAAATTTAATAAAAAAGAAATTATTATTTAAAAATTTAAAATATGATTTTGATATTATAATTATAAAAATTTTTTAAAAATATAAAAAAACGTAATAATAATAATAAAAATAATAATAAATTAAATTTAAAAAATTTTTAAAATAAAAATAAAAAAAATTAAAAAAAAAAAAATAAAATTGAAAAAAGGGGAAATTTGGAAAATATTTAAATCTCCAAAATAAACGTTTTTCCAATTTTTATTATTATTTCAATTAAATTTGGGTAATAATATAAAAATTTCCCAAAATTTAAAATCATACAAAAAATGGGGAAAAAAAAAGTTTTTAGAATTAAAAGGGAAAATTTGGATTTCCCTTTTTTATTTGGGGTTTTTTTTTTTCATTTCTTTTATTTTATCAAATTTTATTTCTTATTATTATTTTCAAA
>NC_051407.1:159908-159997 GCF_015228065.2 Penaeus monodon | reverse complement strand
AATTTTTATATTATTTTAAATTTTTATTATTTAATTTTAAAATATTTTCCCCCAAAATATATTATAACTTAAAAATAAAAAATAATAAC
>NC_051407.1:159682-159838 GCF_015228065.2 Penaeus monodon | reverse complement strand
AAAATTATTTTCTTTAATTTTCTAACCAAAAAAAATTTTTAAATAATAATTTCAAAATAAAAAGTTTAATTTAAAATAAAATTTTAAAATATTTTTGAAAAAAATTTTTTTATTTATTGTTATTATTAAGTTATAATTTTAAATTTTTGGTTTTAC
>NC_051407.1:159247-159519 GCF_015228065.2 Penaeus monodon | reverse complement strand
TCGGATTTTTGTTTTCCCTTTTTTAATAAAAAAAATTTTAAAAAAAAAAAAAATTCCCAAAAAATTTAAAAAGGAAAAAATTTAAAAAATTTTTTTGGAGGTATACCCCCAAAATTAACGTTTTTTTCCCCTTGTTGATTTGGGAAATTTTTTTTTTACCTTTTTATTTAAAAATTACCCGAATTCCTTTTTTTTAAACATTAAATAATGATTATACAATTAGAATAAAAATTTAAAAACATTTATGAAATTAAATTTTAAAAATTATTACA
>NC_051407.1:159028-159204 GCF_015228065.2 Penaeus monodon | reverse complement strand
ATCAATAAAATTAAAAAATTTTTAAAAATTAAAAAAATTAAAAAATTTTTATAAAAATTATATTTTTTATAAATTTTTTTAATTAAATTTAAAATTTTTAATTTTTAATGAAAAATTTTTTTAAATTTTACACGTAAAAAAATAATAAAATAATAATAAAATAATAATATAATAAC
>NC_051407.1:158617-158968 GCF_015228065.2 Penaeus monodon | reverse complement strand
AAATTTTTAAAAATAATAATAAAAGTAATAAATTAATAATAAAATTTAATTAAAATAATAAAAATAAAATAAAAATTAAAAATGTAAAAAGGTAAAAATTAAAGTTATAAAAATTGGTTTGTAATAATTTTTAATTTAAATGTTATTAAAAATTGTTTTTAAAATTTTTATATTATAATGCAATTTAAAAGAAAATTTGGTAATTAAATTTTTAAAAATTAGAAAAAATTGCCCAAAATCATAAATGAATGGGAAAAAAAAAAGTATTTTGGGGATATACCTTAAAAGGTATAATTTTTGCTAATTTTGGGTTTTTAATTTAAAAGGGTTTTTTTTTTCCCTTTTTAATTT
>NC_051407.1:158331-158439 GCF_015228065.2 Penaeus monodon | reverse complement strand
TTTCGAAAAAATTTATTATTTAATTTAAATTTATTTCTTAAATTTTTCAAAAATAAATTTTTTTCAATTTTTAATTAAAAATTTAAAAAATTAAAAATTTTTAAAAAA
>NC_051407.1:157995-158267 GCF_015228065.2 Penaeus monodon | reverse complement strand
AAAATTTCTTTTTTTAAAAATTTCTTTAATTAAAGTAAAAATTTTTAAAAAATAAAAATTAAAAATCTAAAATAATAAAATAATAAAAATAATAAAATTTAAAAATTTAAAATAATAAAAATTTAAATATTGTTAAAAATATAATTAAAAATTTTAAATTAAAATCAAATTATAAAATTTGTTTACTTTTAATAATTGCAAAAAAAACTTAAATTTTTTAAACCCTAATAAATTAAATAAAAAAGAAAGGGTCATTTTAATTCAAAAATTAA
>NC_051407.1:157014-157965 GCF_015228065.2 Penaeus monodon | reverse complement strand
AAAAAAAAACCTTTATTTATCATATTTTATTTATATTTTATTATTGGTTTTATTAATATTTAAAACATATTTTTATTTTTGCAATTTTTAAACAATTTTTTAATTATTAATTTTTTTTCAATTTTTGATTATAATATTGACAATAAATAAAAATCTAATGATGAAAAAAATCAAAAAAAATAAAAACGGATAATAATTATTATAAACATTATTTTAATTAATTTTTAATTTAAAAAAAAAAATATTTTTCCAATTATATAATAAAAAAAAAGGTAAAAAGAAAAAAACCCAAAATAAAAAAACCCAAAATTAAAAAAAAATTTTTAAATTTTTAATTTTTTATCCCCAAAAAAGTTTTTCCCTTATTTAATTTTTTTGGGAATTACTTAATGGGTTTAAAAAAATAAAAATAAAATTTAAAATTTTATTAATAAAAACAAAAATAAAAAATAAAATAAAATAAAAAAGTTGGGTAAATTGATATTATTAATATATAAAAAATTAAAATTAAAAATTATCAAATTTATTAATTTTTATTTAATTTTTCAATATTGTCAAATTTTTAGTTTTAAATTTTTATTATTTTTTATTAATTTTAAAAATTAAAAATTAAAAAAATTTTTATTATTAAATTTTATTTCCCAATTTTGGTTTTACTTTTATTTTTTTTATTTCCCAAAATATAAAAACCCGTTTTTAAAAATAACAATTAAAAACAATAAAAAGTTTTAAAAATATTAATAATAATCTTATAATTTTTGAAATTTTATAAAATTTGAAATTTTTATCATTATTAAATTCTTTTTGGTTATTATAATTTGCAAAAATAACAAACAAATAATTAAGTAATAACAAAATTTAAAAAAATAATGATTAATATTTATTTTAAAAAACGTTATTATTTTTAAAATATGTTTTAATTAAATTTTTTTTGAAAATTTTATAAGGTAA
>NC_051407.1:156567-156705 GCF_015228065.2 Penaeus monodon | reverse complement strand
GGAATTTTGGGGTTTTTATATTTTCCAAATTTTTAAAGGAAAATATAAATTAAGGGAAAAAAAATCATTTTAAATAAATTAAAAGGGAAATTCGCAGAATTTTTGGTTTTTCTTTTTTGGGGTTTTTTTTTTACCCTT
>NC_051407.1:155960-156363 GCF_015228065.2 Penaeus monodon | reverse complement strand
AACGTTTTTTTAATTTTTTTTCATTAAATTTAAATTGTTTTTTATTAATTTTTACTTTTTATTAATTTTTTTTGCAAAAATTAAAATTAAAAAATAATAATTTAAATAATAACAATTAAATTAAAAAAATATTTTAAAATATTTTATTAAAAACTTATTTTTGGGATTTTTAAGTTAAAAAAAATTGTTTGGTAATTTTAAATTAAAATAATTTAAAATAAAAATTAAAAATAATAATTCAATAATAATAAAAAAATAATTAATAATAAAATAATAATTCAATAATGATTAAAAAATGATATGATAATAATAATGATAAAATTTAAAAATATTAAAAAACATAAAAATGTGAAAAATTCCATTTTTTTATAATTTTTAGGGTTTAAAAAACTGGATTTTTCCC
>NC_051407.1:155646-155920 GCF_015228065.2 Penaeus monodon | reverse complement strand
TCCAAAAGGTTTTTGAAAAGCCCCGGGTTTTCGACATTTTTTTTTTCCCTTTTTTTTTAAATTTTACCCCAAAAAACCGTTTTTCCCTTTATTTTATATTTTCAATTATTGGGGGCTAATTATAATTAAATTTTCCAAAATTTTCTTTTTAATCAATTTAAATTTTAAAATTATTTAAAAGTTTTTAAAATAAGAGAATCTTTAAAAAACAATTAATTTATTAAAAAAAATTAAAAAATTAAAAAAAATTTTAAAATTAAAAAAATTTTTAAAA
>NC_051407.1:155299-155511 GCF_015228065.2 Penaeus monodon | reverse complement strand
TTATAATTTAATTTAAAATAATAAAAATTTTTATTATAAAAATTATTAAACGTTTAATATTAAAAATTCAAAAATAAACCTTTTTTAAACTTTTTAAAAATTTCAGTAATAAACGGAAAAATTTAATTTTAAAAAAATTTAAAAATAAATAATTTTAAAAACGTTATTTTGGGGTTTTTCAAAATTAGTGTTTTCCCCTTTTATTTTGGGGG
>NC_051407.1:154922-155259 GCF_015228065.2 Penaeus monodon | reverse complement strand
CTGAATAATTCAATAATTTTAAAATTTAAAAATTTCAATTTTTGAAAATTTTTAAAAATTGCAATTAAAATATTTTTTTTTTTTAAAAAATTTATTATAATATGATTTTTATATCTAAACAAAAAATTTAAAGATAAAAAATCATATAAAAAAAAAATAAAAAGTTTTTTTTATAATAATTTTTAAAAAAAAAAAAGGTAAAAGAAAAAAAAATCCCAAAAAAGGGAAAAAGGGGAAAAATCTAAAAATTAAAAACCTTTTTAAGATTTTTAAAAAAAATTACTTTTTTTTTTTTTAAATCAATTTTGGAAAAGATTTTGTTCCTTTTATTAAATTT
>NC_051407.1:154752-154849 GCF_015228065.2 Penaeus monodon | reverse complement strand
TTTTGGAAAAATTTGATGATTAAAATTTAAAAATTATTAAATTACCAAAATTTTATTTCACTTTTTAAAATTTTTTATTTTAATTTGAAATTTGGGA
>NC_051407.1:154230-154733 GCF_015228065.2 Penaeus monodon | reverse complement strand
AATTAAAAAAATTTTAAAAAATTAAAAAAAATTTTATTATTAAAATTTTATTTTAAATTTCCCTTTTTATTTTGGGGTTTTTTTTTTTTAATTTTTATTAATTTTTGGCCCAAAATTTTATTATAACTTAAAAATCAAAAATAAACAAAAAGAAGTTTTAAAAATTTTAAAAATTAAAAATTCATCTTATAATTTTTGTTATTAAAATAAAATTGATTATTAAACATTTTTTATTTGTTATTGGAGTTATAAAATAACTTTATAAAATAATAACAATAAAAGATGTTTAAAAAAAATAAAAATAAAATTATTTTATAAAAATTATTTTTTTATTATTTTTAAAAAACATTATTATTTTAATTTATTTACGTTCTAAAAATTTTTAAATTTTAACCGAAAAAGAATAATAATGAAAAATAATTCAAATAATATTAAAAAAAATTTAAAAAAATTTTTTTTAAAATTATTAATTTTTAAAATAATTGGATTGATAATAATTTTTT
>NC_051407.1:153917-154136 GCF_015228065.2 Penaeus monodon | reverse complement strand
TTTTTCAAATTAAGGGAAAAAAGTTTTAAAATTTTTAACTCAAAATGAAACGTTTTTTCCATTCATTTGATGATTTGGAATTTTGGTAATTATTAAAAATTTTCCCAAAATTCCAAAATCATAAATAATGGGGAAAAAAAAATTTTTAGAATTAAAAAGGAATTTGGATTTTCCCTTTTTTATTTGGGTTTTTTTTTTTATTAATATACACAAATTTCC
>NC_051407.1:153505-153806 GCF_015228065.2 Penaeus monodon | reverse complement strand
AATTTTTTATTTTACTTTAATTTTTTCTAATTCCCCAAAAAAAAATTAAAAATGTAATAAAAACAAAATAACAATAATAAGTTTTTAAAAAAAATTTTTATAATTTTAAAAATTGTTATTAATTAATTATTTAAATTTTAAAAATTATTTTCTTTAACCGGTAAAAAAATAATTGAAAAAAAAAACAATTTTTTTAAATTTAAAAAACCCAAAAAAACGATTTTTAAATTAAAAAAATTATTAAAAATTTATTAAAAATTATTTTGGGATTATTAAGTTATTTAAAAATTTTTTTGTTATT
>NC_051407.1:152774-153016 GCF_015228065.2 Penaeus monodon | reverse complement strand
AAAAACCCCAAAAATTAATTAAAAAATTAAAAAATTAAAAAATTTTATAAAAATTTTTTATTATTATTTTAAATTAAAAATTTTTTATTAATTAAAATTTTTACCTTTAATATTATTTTTTTATTCCCGAAAAAAATAATAATGTAATAATAAAAATAATAAATAAAATATAAATTTTTAATAAATTTTAATCATTATTATTATTATTTATTACGTTATATTATTATTGGATATACAGTTAT
>NC_051407.1:147185-147560 GCF_015228065.2 Penaeus monodon | reverse complement strand
GTAACCGTTTTTACAATAAATATTTCAATATCCATTAATTTAATTAACTATCGTTATTGAAACGAATAGAATGCAGAACCAATGTGCTGCATGGTGTAGACAATCAGAAGAAATTACCAGAACATTTAATCTACTACTAACCCTTAAGGTATTTAATTTCATATAAACATTCCTATTAAGTCACTAAGCGAGAAACTTAAAGATACAAAATCCCTGATCTATATTTATTAATCACCAGGTGCTAGATCACCCACCCTGACGCAAGAGTATTACATTCTGAGACACGAAAGTACGCCACAAAAATCTTCCTAAACAGAGAACAAGAATAAATTAATATAATCGAATAACAACGAAAAACCACAAATGTGAAAGTCA
>NC_051407.1:146779-147132 GCF_015228065.2 Penaeus monodon | reverse complement strand
TATTTTTCTCAACACATTACACCTAATTAATTGATATATTTTAAGAGAAACAGAGCCGGAGAGTAAAAAGAGGATCCAGGTGAGATATAAGACAACAACAGTTCTAAACCCTATAACAAGATCAGAAGGAATAAGAAGAAAATCAATAATCCAATTTAAATCTACTAATTACTCGGGGTTCAGAATCTACCCTCAACTAATACATTTTGATATATGAAGATTTTTCTCATGGACAAATATAACTTGATTACATATAAGAGCGATCAGAGAAAATCAGAGGAAAAAGTATCGTCAGGGGATATAGACAACTATCATAGTCTAAGAACTCTATAAAAGGGAAGAAGAGTGGCTGA
>NC_051407.1:146369-146643 GCF_015228065.2 Penaeus monodon | reverse complement strand
AAATTGCAAGAAGGGTATTAGGTGTGTGAAAAAATGTCTATTTTCAATAGCACTTTCCAAACTTCTTATATTTAAAATATTATCTTGTTCATGGATTCCAACCTCTGCGGTCCTCACTCATACACACATTGGCATTATTTTGAATCGAGAAAGGCTTCCATAAGGCGGCAGGACTGAAATTAGCCCATCCAAACTTTCCTACCTTACTATCTGTTCCCTACTGCCCTTGCTAGCTTTATAGGCCCCTTGTGCCAACTTTGCAGAAAACGACAAC
>NC_051407.1:146101-146232 GCF_015228065.2 Penaeus monodon | reverse complement strand
ATGTGTCACTCTGTGAGTACCTTGACAGTTATAGCCTGTTTTTCTAACAACACCTAAATTTAAAAGGTATTTCCGATACTTTGACCGACCATTCTACACTAAAAAGGGAAGTATGCTTACTTAGGTTGTCT
>NC_051407.1:145023-145894 GCF_015228065.2 Penaeus monodon | reverse complement strand
GGCCCCTCTCCCGCCGTACAAATGGCCATACGATCTAAGGAAGGTATTGTGGGGGTCTGCTTACAATGCGTAATTACTTTTCCGCTTCCGTTCTAACCTGATCGTTTACGGTGTCTTAACAAGCGTTTATAGGTCCGAATTGGTCAAATGTGAAAAGTCTCTTATACCGGTGAAATTACGCGAGCAATACAGAAGATGGATTTTGATTATAATCGGGTGAGCATAGTAATGTTAAGACTGAGAACTGTGAACAAAAGGGAGGCATCAAGTCAGATACCCACTATCAGGCCTTGGCTCATCAGCTGGCAGGCCTAATCGATTTGTCCGAATGCACTCATTTATGTAATTGTTAGAATTTCATAAAAGTTGATGAGACACCACCCAAAAATGCTTCTGTTGTGATTTTTATGACCTTTCAAATGTAATTCCATTATCTAGTGGACATTCATTGCACAGCAGATAACCTGGTACAGAAATAAATAATTAACGAAGCCGTTATAACGCATTGGAAGAATGGTAAGAACCTTGTTATCAAAACAAATCCCGTGATTACTCTCGATGCCGAAGCACCTTTTACCGATATTTGCGATAGTACATCAACAACCCACACACATCACAAATATTACTCGACTTTTAGTTTAATACTTTTTTCACGTAGGCCTGCTTATAGATGCAGGGGCAAGTCTACAAGGGAAAGGGTGTGGGGCAGAAATTGAGTTATTCCTAAATGAGAAGGATGTTAGTCTGAACTGGTTTTTACTCCATAGCTGTAGTTCCCTCGCTATGCAATTCGTTCACATCTGGTAATTCCATTGCCCATTGAATTTGTAACTCGGAATTACCAGGAATAACACACACTATTATTACAACA
>NC_051407.1:140068-140196 GCF_015228065.2 Penaeus monodon | reverse complement strand
ATATATTGTCGTCTGACTGGTCGTGCAATTCTTTCATCCAATCAAAACTCACTCTAAGCGTCTTTCTTTCCTTGGTGCCTCCGTAACACTGCTATACTGACTTTTTAGACTTCCTCTCAAGTACATAG
>NC_051407.1:139634-139857 GCF_015228065.2 Penaeus monodon | reverse complement strand
CCTTACCGCATGATTTGTTTACCAACAAATCAGAACAGGCCACCCAAGTCTAAAAAGAGGAAACAAGCAATTTGACCGTTGTGGGCGCCTTATCAATAACTACCCCACGCACGGTGGCGGTAGTTTTGTAGGGGATGTGAGCTACCCCAACTGTGGTTGAGAATCTAGACTAGGCGAGTCCCACCCTCTTGACAGCCACCTCGGACCTTCTTCATCCCTGGAG
>NC_051407.1:138497-138671 GCF_015228065.2 Penaeus monodon | reverse complement strand
TTAGCAGTTATAATTATTTTTTACAACTATCCCAATAACAACACAAAAATAAAATAAAAACAATAATAAAAAATAATAAAAATTTTAATAAATATTTATACATTATTTTAATTAAAAAACGTTATTACTGTAAATTTTTTACGGGTTTTAAAGTTATTTTTGCAATTATATACC
>NC_051407.1:134377-134787 GCF_015228065.2 Penaeus monodon | reverse complement strand
CCATTTTTAAACATATTGATAATTTAAAAGAATTTTTTTAAATATTTTTAATAATAATAAAATCATCAAATGAAAAAAAATCTTTTGGGGATTTTCAAACTTTATTTCCTAATTTTGGTTTTTGATTTTGGGGTTTTTTTTTTAAATTTTTAGGCCCCCCTTTTTTTACCCCCATTTTTACAAAATCACCCAAATGGGGGGGGGGAAAAAATCATTTTTATATTTCTCAAAAGGGAAAAATTTTGTAAAATTTTTCCTTTTTAATTTTAAAATTTTTTTTTTTTAATTTTTATATTATTGGCAAAATCCTTTTTTAAATTCAAATTTTTTCAGTTATAATTTTATATTTTTACATATCAAAACCCCCTCAAAAATTAAAAAATCCAAAAAATTAAAAAAAAATCTTTTCA
>NC_051407.1:133732-134247 GCF_015228065.2 Penaeus monodon | reverse complement strand
TTTAAGATTATTTTTTTATTATTTTAATTAAATTGTTATTTTTTTAAATTTTTACGTTTAATATTTTTTTTGGGGAATATACCTAAAAAAATTAAAAGAAATAATAAATAATGACTTTTTTTAAAAATATTTTAATTTTTAATTTTTAATTTTTAAAAATTTTTAATTTTTTTTAATTTTTAATTAAAAATAATTTTTTGGAATAAAATAATAATAATAAAATTAATAATAATAAAAATGTAATAAAAATAAAAATTCAAATTTTTTAAATTTTTTAAAAATTTTAATTTTAAAAATTAAAAATTTAAAAAATTAAAAAAATTTTTCTGGTATTTTATAAATTTTAATAATAATGAAAATAAAAATAAAAAAAAACTCATTTTAATCCAAAACCAATTTTAAATTTTCCGTTTTTCACTTTTGGGATTTTTTTCCTTGGGGGAATTTTTTTTATTATATAATAAAAATTTTTAAATCCTCAAATTAATGTTAAAAAACGTTTTTTAATTATTTTC
>NC_051407.1:131119-131778 GCF_015228065.2 Penaeus monodon | reverse complement strand
TATGAAAAAATACAATTGAAATTTAACCTTAACTTTTAATTATCTTTGAGTAATAATACTGGAGCATGCCAGAATCTGCTCAATTGTAGAGATAATTAGCACATTCAAACAAAACAGGAGGGATATTGCATGATGCTTTGTCTTTTATAACATTCTGTTGGCATGAAAACAGACATGATATACCATAGTGAATGATCTCTTAATTTAAAAAAAAATAATAATGTTAATAAAAACTCATTCCACAAACAGATAAAATAAGACAATCCCAAAAGTCTTTATCTAGCAAGCCATAGAATGTAATGCGTAATAAAACAAGTTCAAACAAATGACCTTGTGCTCAACCCTCTGGCGGCACATTTGTAAATTGTAAAGTTTGTAGGGAAGAAGAAAAGACGTGGACGAGCACCAACAATCATGGTTTTACCCATCAAAAGGTGAGCATATACAGCATGAGGAAGAGTATTCATGCTAACTACAGTAATCTAACCCATCTTTCTTATCAGCTGAATAACCCTTTTAACTAATAGGCTTAGCTGGGCTGGATAATTCAGTAAAAAATACAGGCTTGCAAATACAACCATCAAAATGGGGTTGCAGTAAATAAGCTGAAATGTGATTGTAAGAAACAGGACTGATGTCACAAAGGGTACATATCACTC
>NC_051407.1:130221-131090 GCF_015228065.2 Penaeus monodon | reverse complement strand
CGTATGCACCTCATATCTGTGGTGTCTTTCATATGCTGTAAGTGCTCTGTGAGGCAGGATGAACTTCAATATATTCTTTACAAACCTCATCCATGAGTTTAAAATGCAAAAATAAATGCAGCTAGCTTTGTTTTCAGAATCAGCACTGATCTACAAACTGGCTGCTATGGAAAGAGAGAGCAGAAATGGGAATGTGACACGAGATACAGATCATTGTTAGTGCTCAACGTTATATACATAAAACCACTGTTAAGTTTCACCTCATTTCAAGGAATCTGAGAAAAATGAGTGCATTATTACTGCAAATTTCTTGTCAAGACATGTTAGTGTACATTGCAATGTTAAGAGTAAAGCACTGTTTTTCATCTCTTCCATGTCTCAAGCTAACATTATATGCCATTAATAGTTTTTTAAACATGTTTTTAACTTGCAGAGAGTAGGGCTATAAAGCATATTTATTTAGGGATATTGCTTTTACCACAGATTTTTGCAAATGTAATACATCAGTAATGATTATGCAACTTGCCCACACATTGTGAGACACTTCAATTTTCTAGATTATTTTTTATGTTTAAGAATATTTAGGGGTTCTGTGATGTAGAGGATAGTGCTTTGCAAAAACATCTCAAGTAACATCAGACACATTCAGTTTAAATTAATACATTAAATAAAATGGCCATGCAGATAACACCTCTTAGCAACTGCAATAATCATGTACTAGAAATCAAGAGTATTCCAAATATCAATACAATACATTTGAAGATAATAAAAGACAGAAGACAATATCCTCCTGTAAAGGCCTCTAACACAACTCAAAGAAATATGATAAGTGTGTGCTTTGGAGGAAAGGTTGCTTGAAAGAGATAGGG
>NC_051407.1:128568-130106 GCF_015228065.2 Penaeus monodon | reverse complement strand
GTAAAGAGTTGCTAAATGGATTTTGTATGTGGGGTCTTAAGTCTCATGAGGTCTAGCACACACTCAGATTTTTATTAGCCTGTTTAAAACAAAATCCATTAAAATAGCCATTTTCGGTCTCAATTGAAAATGCTTTTTTTTTTATAAATGGTTTTAATATTTGCAGGCAGTCAAGAGTGGTAAAAAGGGATTCCTGACCTCAAAGTGTACATTTTTATGGTTTTCAAAACAAAGAAAACCAAGCATCAGTCTCATATGTTCAAAAAACAAGATACTAAGTTTTCAAAATACACAGTCTGCTATTCCAAATTAAAGAATCAGATAATGAAAAAGATATCAATGTTTCCTTTAAAAATCAAAGGGGGGACAAGGGAGTCTTGAGCATGGATTTTTGGAGATGGACTTATAAAAGATGGAAAAAGGGTTGGTCTCTAAAAAAAATAAACAAAACCAATATTTCTATCACATTCATTCTCCCCCTTTTTCCTTTTGATTGGGCAACCAAGTTGTTTACATTTTTTTTATTATCACATTTATCAACCCTATTTTCCAAATTTATAGGAATTCCTCATTGGGAGGAAAAAATTTTTCACAACTATATAAAGGGGGCCACTTTTTGGACTTTTAAAATATACATATTTTTTGGGACTGTAATAATTCATTACATTTATCAAAAAGGCCTCAAAAATTTTTTTCACGGGGTTCAATTCACTGGGATAAAGCTGGGTTTTCTTTCCCATGTTTGAGAGGGGAAAAAACTTAAGCAAAAAAAAAGAATAGCTGTCAATCTTTTAAAAACAAATTTTTCCCAAAATCCCAATTTTTGAAGGCAAACTCTGATGGGGTATAATAAATAAAAGAACATTTCCCAATTACAGTCTAAGGTTAAGAAAAAAAACCTTCAATTATACCCCCACATGCTTGTTCAAGGGAAAAAATTGAGAGGGGAAAATGGTGTTCCCCCCCTTGGGTACCATTTTTTTGGGGGAACCCATGATTTCTTATTTTTAAGGGCCAATAACCAAAAAAAGCAACTTTATGCTTTAAAATACAAAAGAGATTGCATGGAATTAGGAAAATATACTTATAATATGGAATTAAAAAAAAATACTAAAAGTATAGGAAATGAAATCAAAAAGCAAAAATTAAGGTCAATGTGTATTATATAAATGCCTTGATGAAGATCTCAACAATAAAACCTAAAGTAGTAAAGATCTGGAAAAACCAGAAATAAAAGGCATTAGGCCATTTACATGCCATTCAGTAGAGCAATCACCAAATTTGATTTCAAGAAATGGTTATAGTTTCTAAACCAAAAAAAAGTGGTGCATTACAAACCTGAAAAAAATTGTTGGGTGTTGTGGGTTTCAATATTCAAAAAAGGGGTTTGTGTTTTCAATATCCAACCACGTATTTAAACCTACCTTTTCCCAAAAGCAGCCTGTAAAGCAATAAATTTTTTATTTGTATGAATTTACTACAAATTATTTGGAGCTCTCCTACCCAAGAATTAAAACACATTGAGTGTTCCAGGTTTT
>NC_051407.1:127759-128531 GCF_015228065.2 Penaeus monodon | reverse complement strand
GGGAAATTGTTCCTTAAAAAGGGTGGTTTCCCTTTACAGGGGGGAGGAAAACATTGTTTTTTGACATATTAAAAAAACACAAATTTTCCCCCCTTTTAAAAAGCCAGGGGGCATTAGTAGGAAAAAAGCTTGGAAATTCTGTAAGAGGAATCTCTCCACACATGAAATTGCATATTGGGCGTTTGATCATTGGATTATATTGCGTCGACACAAGCAGATATACTTTAAAAAAGGCTACTTATTTCCACCTTTCTCTCTTTTATTATAAAGATTGGAAAAATAGGGAAGGATGGTGACTGCTTGAGAAAATGAAACAATTCTATATAATACACATGTAATAACAAATATGAGATTCACATATAGAAGTTACAAATTTAATCCATATATACTAAAATACTTAATACATCATGAGTACACTGTAATGAAATTTATCTTTAAAAAAGAAACTGTTGTAGCAACGAACAAAAAATTTTATTTATGGGGGACATACCCAAAACAAAAAATAATTTACCCAAAAAAAAGGTTTGCTTAATGGGGCTAAGATGTGAAAAAGGGACCCCATTTGTGCCGATGTTTCAGTAATGAGTAACGCATTTCCCAAAATATCATTCCCGAAACTTTCAAAAAGAAAAAATTTTAATATATAAATCATTAGTAATATAATTAAAAGAATGAGGGGCATTTTTGCTAGGAAATTCCCATTAAACACCAAAAGCAAAAGTTAAGGGGGAAAACTCATTAACAAATAATTGCATAGTTACGAGCAGTAAGA
>NC_051407.1:125429-127683 GCF_015228065.2 Penaeus monodon | reverse complement strand
TTCATCCTTTGTAAGGAATGGTACATAGCTATTGCTCCTGGGGAACTTTTATCAAAAGTTAAAAGGCCCTTCCTCCACAGTGGGGGGAAAAAAATGGGAAGTTTCAGTTTGTCCAAGGTTTAAAAATTTTAAAAGCATTGGGTTAACTCCCCAAAAAAAGGGGGGGGGGCCTGGTTTTTGGAAAATCCAAAATGCTTCTTAGTTAAAAAAAATTACATTAAATTTTTATTTTTCTTTTATATTTTGGGGGGGGACCCATTCCAATTTCTTTTAAATTTCTTTTGTTAAAGGTTTTCCCGTTAAAAAAAATTCTGCAAACTATGGTGCTTATTATTTGAATACCAAAATAAAAAATGGACATTATTTACCCCTACATAAATGGAAGGACTAATTATCCTTTCGTATGTAGGTTAACGTGTTAATTTTTTAAAACTACTTGGATCAAATAAATAAAACCCTTATTGGAGCCAAAAAGGGGGTATTTTTTCCTTAAAAGGGTCCATAAAATAGCTTCACTACAAAACCACAAAATAAATTTAAAAAAAAACACAATATCAAAATGCCAGGAAAGTCACCAATGATATCCATTTTTAAAATTAAAAATCCCTTTGGGGGACCACCCGGGAAATTATTAAATGAAAATATTTCCATTTTCAAAAGAAGTCAGAACAGAAAATCTATTTACTCCTCTATAGAAGGGTCATAACATGTTCTGAAACACAAAATGGTCAAGAGCACTGCTTGAAAATAAATACTGGAAAAAGTTCCTCCAAACTTTGGTCCAAATTTTCCCCCAGTAGGTAATTAAACAGTAAAATCCCACCATGCCCATCTCATGGCCTATAGATATAATTTTCGACATTCAGGTGTCAATGTCTGGTGATTGCCAACAAGTGATGAAGGGTTTCCACGGGGGACTTAGATTTCCACCCAGGTTCCAAGGTTTGTCCCCCCAATTTTCCTTATCCTTTCCTAAAGTCTTACTTCCTCAGCTGTGTGAAGTACCATTTGTAAAATTGACCAACTGAGTCCTAGAGCCCCTGGGGGGGACCCGTGTTTGGCCGGGCCTCCCGGGTCAGAAAAAAATGGGGCGGGATTAAAAAGTAAGAAAGTCTCTGAGGAGATGTCCCTGAAACAAGAGTGGATCGCATGGGGGAGGTGGGCGTATTGGGAGAGCTCACTTGAGGTGTTGGATTTGATGTCTGACCTACATACTGGCCATCAATAGCATTGCGGACCTGCAAGGAATTCACACCAATAAGTCAAACATAACAACACACCAAAACTAATGTTTCAAACAACAACCTTTTCTCTTACAAATTTAAAAACATAAAACAACAACAATACCCAACAGTCAACTGGTAAAAACCACATCTATTTCACAATTTGACTTTACCTCCTTAAGGAGCCCCACCCCACTCCTATTAGACGTCCAATGGCAGTCACATAAGCGTGGTTAATACCCAGCATGGAGAACATGGAGTGAACTCGGAGGAGTGAAGTTTTTTCAAACAAAGCCGGGAAATGGTGGCGGGGGTCGAGTGTGGCATTTCTAGTGGAAAGGTCCAACCTGAAAAAAGGAAAAAAATTATTTTCCAAGGGTTTTATTCCACATGTGAAAATTAATATTAAATTCCCAAAGCATGTTGCAGAAGTCAATAATGATTTTAGGAGCTTTAGCTCCAATGTTTTTTAAAGGCTTTAATTGCCAAAAAGTTTTTTTTCTGTTTCTCCTTTTACATCCCATTAAAAAAAAAAACAACTTATATGAACTACAAAATCCATTCATCATAATCTTTAAAAAAAATTGTAGCCATACACAGCAAATAGAAAAACCACCATTATGTATCCTCAATGCTACCATTCTGAAATATAATTTAATAAATCCCCCACACATCTACATCAAATGTTCAAAAAGAAAAAAACCTTTAAATAAAAGGATTAAAAAACTGGACAAAATTCAAAGATAAAAAAAAATTTTATTGCATATACTGAGTATAATGCCTTTTTATTTCTGTTATTTTTCCCTCCAACCTCTTTTGGAACAATTCCATCAAAAAATCCCCAGAAAGGATCGCTTTTTTCCTCCGTCAGATCCCCGAAAACGGCCTTTTTCTGGCAAGGAAAAAACACATTTTCGTATTTTAACACCCTTCCAAATTATTTGTATTTACCCCCCTTCCCCGAACATTTGGGAAAAAATTAAGGTTAGTACTATTAGTTTCCCAAAAATACTGATCATGAATTATTAAAA
>NC_051407.1:123783-124688 GCF_015228065.2 Penaeus monodon | reverse complement strand
TAAATACAAACGAACAAACAAAATTCAAGCTACAAACCATCATTTGTTCCTTCTTCTTTGACTTGAAGAGCGAGATCTGAGGGGGAGTTTGAAATTCCCCCATTGGAAACTCGCACTTTTTCCCTTCTCATGCGGGGATCTTTCCCCCCAAAGGGCACTACGAAACTGGAAATATGGGCAAGCCGGTTTAGCAAAGGGACTGGGAAGATTTTTAAGGGGTTTTAGAATTTTTTAAGATAGAGGAAAAAAAAAAAAATAATTAATAGAATTACAGGGAAAAAATGCCCTATTGGGTAAAACTATTTGGGTATTTAACAAATTTTCCTGTGAAAAAAAATAAATTTGAGGTGGGGACTTAAGATAAATTAAGAAAAAAAACAACCTATTCAAAAAACTGACCATTTCCCAATTCATAATTTTACAAAACTTAAAATCATTACTTAACAAATTTTATTACAAAAAACTTTCTTTCCTTGCTTTTTTTTGTAATTGCACTAAAAATACCAAATAGTGGAGAAAAAATAAGATTTTACTGTGTCTGTACCCTCCAAAAAAAAATTCAAAGAAAATACCGAGAAAATTACTCCACAGATTTCATACTTAACAAAAACCAAAAGTTTTTTACTGGTTTACTATATTATTATATCTTTTAAAATCCCCATTTTTTGAATCCTAAAAAACAAAAAACATTTTTTCTCTGTAGAACAAAAAACTGATATACTGATAATAATGCAGTTTATTTATAAAGACGGTTGACTAATTTGGGTCTGTTTTCAAGCTTTAAAAATGGGTTACTGATTTATCTGTGAAACAAAGGGACCCTGACTTTGGCTTCTTCTCTTAAATTGACTATGAAAAAATGGGTCCCAAATCGGTTGAATTTCCCGTTTTTTTTTTGGCAAAGT
>NC_051407.1:123494-123730 GCF_015228065.2 Penaeus monodon | reverse complement strand
GTTTTTAATTACAGTCACAGATCCAGGAAACTTTCTTGATTGATATTTGTTTATAAATTTTTGAATATGTAGATTTTAAAAACGATCTTGGTCGGAATCCTCCGAAATAAAAAACTGGGAATAAATTTTACCTTTAACAAAATTAAAAATTTTTTTTTCAAAAAATTTTTTTTAAATAAATTTAAAAATAAATTTTAAATTGGGTTCAAAAAAACCCTTGTTTTAGTTTTTCATTT
>NC_051407.1:121914-123088 GCF_015228065.2 Penaeus monodon | reverse complement strand
ACAGAACTGTTTGCACTGCACACCATCTACAGGGCAAGGGACATGCTTGAAGTGTGGGACACCAAAACTGTTTGGCGTTTAGGTGAAAACTATATGGTTCAATTTTTTTTTTTTTCCCTACATATTTGTTAGTATATATATTTGTAAATCTTGACTAACTCTCTATTGGTTCATGAATATTCTCCAGATGTACGAAGATTTATCTCCCCATTGTTACTAAATGTTACAGCATTTTCTCAATTTTGTTTTTAAGAGCAAATTGTTTTGGTTAAATGGTAAATTATGGTAAGAGAGTGACAGAGTATGAATTAAATATTTTTATTTACATCAGTAGTAAATACCACTGAGAAGCATGACTCCTCGCATTATTTTTTAGTTTGAATTTTAAGAGCATTATGTCAAGGACAGACATTTGAATTAGTTCACTGTAGTACATCACTTTTATTTACTTGTAAATTAAAGAAATTTCAAATAGCTGTACTCTTCTGCACTAGTTCTCATTACTGTTCATCACTCTGGTTTTCTTCTTCATATTTATAAGCCTCTTGTTTGTATACTTATTCATAACTGATTAATTGGTAAGCTGTTTATAAATGCGATATCCACACAAAATATTTTATATTTCCAGAACTTTTTGCCAAATTTTGGAGTCATAAATACCAGTCTTAGTTTTTTTGTTTTTTTTTAGATATGCTGTATCACAATTTTGATATAGCACATACTACTGTATTTTTATAGTCAAGGTAAACTCATTACAAATACAGCAAAAAGTTCTTGTGGACGATAGAGTTTACTTAGATTTATTGCACATTATTATTGATATTCATTTGTTCTGACGAGTGGACTATCGGCTACACACTATTACTTCTCTGAAATGAATCAATAAATGTTATAAGAACAGATTTTCCTTTCCTTTATAAATATGCCATGTCAAACACTTGTACAAAATATAGTTAATAGTCGTCCAACACACAATTACGCCATTTATTATTTTTTACATGCTTTCGCTCCCCCCCTTCCCTCTCCCCTCCAACAGCCAAAGAGAAGAACCATAAACAGAAGAGTTGGAGAGGAAAAGATGAGCCAGTCATCCAACAGTCATAGCTTAGGCTCACTTATTTCATCCATCTGATCAACCATGCCCCCTACCATTCCAAAGGCCTTATTTCCGTTG
>NC_051407.1:117682-117959 GCF_015228065.2 Penaeus monodon | reverse complement strand
GTTTGGGGGGTTTAATATTCTTTTTCTCTCTTCTTCTGTCAATATTTTCTTTGGAGTTTTATTTACTGCTTTTTGATACTCATTTATAAATAATGTTAATTTTTTTGACAACTCTGATACTGGGAGATCATTTATTTATTGTTGTTTTCCCCATTTGTTTTTTTAAAAAGTTCCAGATTTTCTCCAAAAATTCTCCATGATTCCCTCCTCTCTGTCTGTTATTTGACTTGCTTTTATTACTAGTATTTTATATTGTAATTAGTTTTCTTTGTTTGTT
>NC_051407.1:116645-117276 GCF_015228065.2 Penaeus monodon | reverse complement strand
AACACCTGGTGGTGTTAATAAATTAATTGTTTTGGTTAGTTATTTCAAAATATACTTTTGCCTGTTTTTTTGTTTAGTTTTTATATTTAGTTTTGGATGCCAACTAATTGGTGGGGACCATGAAAATGGCCTATTGATTTATTTTTGGGTGTGCTTCAATTGTATTTTTATATAATATTCTAATTCTTCCGTGTTTTTAGATTATTGCGGGGTTTGTACATCCGTATAATTGTTAACCATCTGTTTTTTAATAATTTATCTTTATTCCATTTGTTTCTAGTCTTTTATTATATCTGTCATCTCTGAATTTAAGGTTTTTAAATTGGATTTCATTTTTAATAAAATAAGCAAGGCCTCCTATTGTTCCTTATTATCTGATAATTCTAGATGGTAAACTTATCTTTGTTTTAATCAGGTTTCACAAATACCTAAATTCTGGTTGTTCTTTGTTTATTAAATAGTTTAAATCTATCTTTTTACATTTGAGATTATGCTGACCACTTCCTTTACTGTTTGTATCCATGAGAGGTCTTCTGATTTTGTTTGGTTTTCATTCTAAATATTCATTTCTTTAATTGGGGTTGGTAATGACCATGCTACTGGAGAATCAATTTGTAATGAAAGAATGAAG
>NC_051407.1:116299-116513 GCF_015228065.2 Penaeus monodon | reverse complement strand
CTAAGATTAAGCTCTGAGCTTGGTTTAATGTTTGGGCATATGTTGTTGGTGTAGTCTGTTGTATTTGTGAATTTGTTTTATTTATTACTTGCTGTTTGTTTGTAGTGTTAGTTGTATTCTGATTACTTACTGGTGTTTTTGGAATGGTATCAATTAGCGATTCCTTTTGTATTGATTTTAGTTCTTGGAACTGTTTCTTTATTTCTAAGTTGTT
>NC_051407.1:115753-115831 GCF_015228065.2 Penaeus monodon | reverse complement strand
ACTGGAAGCTGTTGTTTGCAAATAATTTCCCATTCCTCTAGTTTTTTTTATTTGATTTAGTGGTCTTAATTTATTGAT
>NC_051407.1:115425-115629 GCF_015228065.2 Penaeus monodon | reverse complement strand
TGAGTTTTTGTTTTACCAGCTAATGTTATTAAGATAACATCAGGGTTATCTTGCCTGTTTATTGTTGGGTCTTCGGCTGTGGTTGGTTGGGCTTCTGTGATGTTCCTGCCAGTTTCGTGTTTTCTTGGATGCTTGGGATATGGGTCTTGCTCGCAGTCACTGTTTTCTCTGGTCTTCTGTTTGATTGGGCAATCATATATCAAT
>NC_051407.1:115247-115354 GCF_015228065.2 Penaeus monodon | reverse complement strand
TGCACTCAAAGATTAAGTTATTTTAGATGTTCACTCCGTGAAGGTTCGATCGGTTCCGAAATCAGTTTTAATGCGCAGGCCCTATACTTTTTCCCTCGTCTATTTAC
>NC_051407.1:114983-115172 GCF_015228065.2 Penaeus monodon | reverse complement strand
TAAAAATTTAACAAATATTAAATATTAAATATATAATTTATTAAAAATAATATATTAAAAAATATATTTTTATATATATATAAAATTTTTATATTATATATTATATATATATATATATTTTATTTTTTAAAAAATTTTAAATATAAATATTTATATATTATTAATTTAAAATATATAAAAATTAAATTT
>NC_051407.1:112880-114927 GCF_015228065.2 Penaeus monodon | reverse complement strand
TTATTATTTTTTTATTTAAAAAAATTTTTATTAAATATTTTTATATTATATTTCTTTTATATTTTATTATTTTATTTCTTTATATATGTATATTATTTTAAAAATTTTTAAAAAAATTTTAAATTTTAAAAATTTATATAATATAATTATATTTTATGTAATTTTTTTTAATTTTTATTATATTTTTAATATTTTTATCAAATTTTTTAAAATTTTAATTTTTTATTATTTATTTAAAAAATTTTTTTATTTAAAAATTATTATTATATTCTATTTTTATCTTTATTGTATTTTATATATAATATATTGTTTTTTTTTTTTAAAATTTATACTTTAAAAATTTATAAATAATTTTAAAATATTTTATTTATTATTATTTTTTATATTATTATTTATTTATATAAATTTATATTTTATTATTATTTTATATTTATATTATAAAATTATATTTTTATATATATATATTATCTCTAATTTTTTTTTATTTTCCCTTTTTATAATTTATTTTTAATAATTATATATTTTAATTTATTAATTTCCCTTTTTTATATTTATTTAAAATTTATTTTTTTATATATTTTAAAAAAATTTAAAAAATTTTTTTATAATTAAAATTATCTATTATAAATTTTCCTTTTTTTAAAACTTATTATAAAATTAAATTTATATAATTTTATAATTATTTTTTTTTAAACCCAAAATTTTTATATTTTCATTTATATATATATTAAATTTAATATAATTTATATAAATTAATTATAATTTTTAAAAAAAAAAATATATAACCCCAAAAAAATATAAATATCCCCAAAAAAAATAATTCCCAAAAAACATAATTTTTATACTAATACTAAATTTATCAAAAAATTTTTATTTATAAAATTTATTTTTATTTTTATATTTATTATTATTTTAATATATTTTTTATAAAAATATTTTTAAAAAATTTTTTAATATATTTTTTAATTATAAATTTTATAAATAATTTTTTTAAAAATTTTTAATAATATAAATATATTATACATTAATTATATAATATATTAAATTTTATAAAATTTTTTTTATTATATATAAAAAATTTTTTATTATATTATTATATATTTTATTCTATATATTTTTAAAATTATATTTATATGTTTTTATATATTAATATATTATATAATATTATATATTTTAAAAAAATATAATATAAAATTTTATATTTAATATATATTTATATATATATTATTATATATAATTTTTTAAAATTTAAAATTTTAAATTATATTTTATATATATATAATATTAAAATATATATAATATAAAATTAATATATAATATATATTATATAAAATTTATTATATTTTTTTTTTATATAAATTTTATTATATATAATATATTTTTTATTTTATATAAATATTTTATTTATTTACCCAAATTTTATTATTTTTATATTTCATTCTATTTATTTGTAAATTTTTTATTTTTTATATTATATTTTTATATCTTTTAATTTATAATATATATATATTTTATCTCCTTTCTAAAATTTTATTTTATATTATTATTACTTATTTTTAAAACTTTTATAATTAAAATTTTATAAATATTATATTTTCCTTTTTTTTTAAAAACCCCCCAATTAAAACTATTATTTTAAAAATTCCCCATTATATAATTTATAATTTTTTATATATTAATTATATTAATATATTATTTAAAATAAATTTTTTTAAAAATTTATATTTTTTTTATATATAAAATTTATTATATATATTATATTTAATTATATATTATTTATAATTATATATAATTTTTTAAAATTTTATTTAAAAAAAAAATTTTTTTTTTATGTATAATAATATTAATATAAATATAATATATTTTATATAATTTATTTACCAATATTTTATTTTAAAAATATTTATAATAAATATTAAACTTTTTAACTATATATAAAAATAAATTTATATTTATTTTTTTATAATATATAATTTATATTTTTATTTAATATAATTTTTTTTATTATAATAAATTTTTTAATATTTATAAATAATTAAAATTTCCC
>NC_051407.1:112576-112846 GCF_015228065.2 Penaeus monodon | reverse complement strand
ATAAATTTTATATAAAAATCTATATATTTAAAAAATTTAAAATTATAATATTAAAATTTTTTATAAATTTTTTAAAAAATAATATATATTAATAATTTTTTTATAATATATATTATAAATATAAATTTAAATTTTAAAAAATTAATTTTTTTTAAAAATTTTTAAATTTTTTTATAATAAAATATTTTTATAAATATATATTAAAAATTTTTTTATTTTTTTTATTTTTAAAATTTTTTTTATTTTTTATAATTTTAAACTTTTCATAAA
>NC_051407.1:110448-111087 GCF_015228065.2 Penaeus monodon | reverse complement strand
CTGTTCCCGGGGTTGGGCCTGCGCTTCTCCCTGTTTCGGCCGATCGCCTTTCCCCGGGGTGAACATCAAAAATCCTTATTTTTAGTGCATGCCCAAAAATTTTTTAAATGGATTTGCAAAACCCAGAACCGGGGAAAAATCCGGGACTTCATATGAAATGATTTGTTTCCCAAATAAACAAAAAGCCCAAAGAGAAAACAGTGACTGGAGCAAACCCTTTCCCCCAGCTCCAAAAAAACACGAAACTGGCAGGAACATCACAGGCCCAACCACCACACCGAAGCCCCAAACAAAAAACGGGCCCAAGAAAACCCTGTTTTATCTTAATAACATTAGCTGGTAAAACAAAAACTCAAAACTTAAATAACCCTAAAAAGCAAACAGATGAAATAAACAAATCAGAATTTAAAAAATACTCTTGAAGCCCCTTTAAAGTACTGGGATGGGAAGATCCTAAGATTCCATCAAAGCATCAATAAATTAAGACCCAAAATCAAAAAAAAAACAAAGGGGAAATGGGAAATTTTTGCAAAACAGCTTCCAGAAGAACATAGGTTGCTCTAGGAAAAATATTTCCCTTGATAGGGACCTAACCCCTGAGAAAATGAAAGATAAAAAAAGGACTTATGGAAAGCTCTG
>NC_051407.1:110174-110375 GCF_015228065.2 Penaeus monodon | reverse complement strand
TTTTAAAGGACCCCTACCAAAAAAATAGCAAAAAGACACACCTCATATCTGTAAACCAATAACCTTCCTAATCCCAAAATGTTTTAAATGTCTAAAATTGGCCCTGGGATAAGAATGCAAAAAAAAAAAATATGAGTAAATGTGCCATTTTATCAAGTTATAAAAAATGCCAATACAGAATATTGCTTTTTATTTCCAGGT
>NC_051407.1:109624-110093 GCF_015228065.2 Penaeus monodon | reverse complement strand
ACTTAGAAATAAAAACAGTTCCAAGAAATAAAAACAATACAAAGGGGAAACGCTAAATTGATACCCTTCCAAAAAAACCAGTAGTAATCAGAATACAAATAACACACAAAAAAACAGCAAGTAATAAATAAAACAAAATTTACAAAAAAACAGTACCCAACAAAATATGCCCAAAAATTTAAACCCCGCTCAGAGCTTAACTTGAACAAAAAACACCCAAAAAAGAAAACAAAACAAAAAACAAACAAAAAACTAAAAGAAAACAATCTGCACCAAAAAAGCTAAACAAACAAAAAGATTTAAGGGAAAACAAATCAAACAAACCTTCATTTTTCTTACAATTGATTCTCCATACATGGTCTTACCAACCCAAATTAAAGAAAAGAATATTTAGAATGAAAACCAAACAAAATCAGAAACCTCCTTTCAAATGGAATTACAAACCAAAATAAAAACAAAAAAGGAAAAA
>NC_051407.1:106913-107422 GCF_015228065.2 Penaeus monodon | reverse complement strand
GAGTCGATTGCGTGCCAAGACACTTGTTTATATATCTCATTTGTCTTGTAGACAGAAGGTTTTAGAAATTATGTAAAAATGAAGTTACTATCTGACCATTAAAGCAATTTAAAATCAAAAGGTAAACCATAACAAAATTAAAACATAACAGAAATAAAAATACCAACTCAGGAATGAAGAAGGTCCGAGTGGCTGTCAGAGGTGGGACTCGGCCTAGTCTAGATTCTCACCACAGTTGGGGTAAGCTCCAATCCCCTACAAACTACGCCACCCTGGCGTGGGGTAGTTATTGATAGGCGCCCACAACGTTCAAATTGCTTGTTGTCCCCTCTTTTTAGACTTGGGTGGGCCCTGTTCTGAGTTGTTGGTAAACAATCATGGCGGTAAGGAACCTCGATTACCTGAAATCATTACTTATTTTAGTAACTTTCACTTTCTTAATTTGTTTTCTAAACTATTTAGGTGGCGTGCCTTCATTACAAATTTACGTAATTAGTGGTTCCTTACTT
>NC_051407.1:106686-106846 GCF_015228065.2 Penaeus monodon | reverse complement strand
AAATGATTGAAAAATTGTTAATTCTAATGTACTTGAGATTAAGTCTAAAAGTCAGTATAGCAGTGTTAGCGGAGGCACCAGGAACTAAAGAGCTTAGAGTGAGTTTTTGATTGGATAGAAGTTGCACGACCAGTCCGACGACATATCTTCCTACTGTGTC
>NC_051407.1:102399-102465 GCF_015228065.2 Penaeus monodon | reverse complement strand
CGTTTTCCCAACGGTTTAAAGGTCCCTCTAAACCTGAAGGCTTGACACTGCCTACCCATTGGTAAG
>NC_051407.1:101007-101825 GCF_015228065.2 Penaeus monodon | reverse complement strand
TGTTCTCATGATGAAGTACTCTGTAATAAAAATTTTGTAATAATATGTGTGTTAGTCCTGGGTAATTCCGATTACAATTCATGGTCCTATGAATTACAAATGTGAACGAATTGCAATAGCGAGAGGGAACTAAGCTTGGAGTAAAAAACCAGTTCAAGACTACATCCTTCCATTTAGGATAAACTCAATTTCTGCCCCACACCCTTTTCCCGTGTAACATGGCCTGCATCTATGAACGGCCTACTGAAAAGTATTTAAACTAAAAGTCGAGTAATATTTGTGATGTTGGTGGTTTGTTGATGTACTATCGCAAATATCGGTAAAAGGTGCTTCGGCATCGAAGTAATCACGGGGATTTGTTTTTGATAACAAGGTTTCTTTACCATTCTTCCCTGCGTTTATAAGCGGCTTCGTTAAATTATTTATTTCTGTACAGGTTGCTGCTGTGCAATGAATTGTCACTAGATATGGAATTACATTTGAAAGGTCATAAAATCACAACAGAGCATTTTTTGGGTTGTGTCTTCATCACTTTTCTGAATTCTTAACATTAACATAAATGAGTGCATTCTGACCCAGCGATTAGGCCTGCCAGCTGATGAGCCAAAGGCCTGATAGTGGTTATCTGACTTGATGCTCCTTTTGTTTCAAGTCTCAGCTTTACATTTTTTGCTCATCCTATACTTCAAATCCATCCTTTATGTGCTGCTAATATTAACGGTAAGAGAGTTTTCAATTTGTGAAATTGCATAACGTTTGTTAAGGACACCGTAAACGACAGGTTAGACGGAAGGAAAAGTAATTACCATGTAAGCAGT
>NC_051407.1:100660-100763 GCF_015228065.2 Penaeus monodon | reverse complement strand
GACACCTAAGTACGCATATTCCCTTTTTAAGTGTAAATGTGGTCAAGTATGGATACCTTTTAAATTAGTGGTTGTTAGAAACAGATAATTTACTCAAGTGCAC
>NC_051407.1:100279-100535 GCF_015228065.2 Penaeus monodon | reverse complement strand
GTTGTGTTTTCTGAAAGTTGGCACAAGGGGCTAATAAAGCAAGGGCATAGGGAACAGATAGAAGGTAGGAAAGTTTGGATTGGGCTAATTTCAGTCTGGCCTTATGGAAGCCTTTCTCATTTCAAAATAATGCCAATGTGTGTATGAGTGGGGGCAGAGGTTGGAATCCAGGCAAAGAAATTTTTAAGTATGAAGTTTGAAGTGCTAATTGAAAATAGACCTTTTTTCACACACCTATCCCTTCCTTGCAATTTTT
>NC_051407.1:99936-100166 GCF_015228065.2 Penaeus monodon | reverse complement strand
TGTCACGTAATGCTTCAGAGCCACATACTTCCCTTCTTTTAAATAGAGTTTTCGACTATGATTTGTCTATATCCCCTGGATACTTTTCCTCTGATTTTCTCTGTAGCTTATATGTAATCAGTTATATTTGTCCATTGTAGAAATATCTTCATATCTCAAAATGTATTAGTTGGGGTAGATCTGAACCCGTAATTAGTAGATTTAAATTTGGATTATTGATTTTCTTCTTA
>NC_051407.1:97472-97773 GCF_015228065.2 Penaeus monodon | reverse complement strand
AGAAGCCCATTCCATGAAATTTTTTTGTTGTTTCTTTAATGTATTTCATTTCTAACATTTGAAATTGTTTTTTTGATTGATTTGTTTTGAATTGTCCTTTTGTGTCTGTTGATAAAACGGGTTTTTCTATATATTGTGAGAATGTTAAACCATGGTAGTATTATATTCTGTATTTTATTAGTTGTTATATTGATTCAGAATGTTTTACAGGTTTTTAGTGCTCTAAAATTTTATGTTCTTTTGTCTTTTCTAGGATTATATTCTTTAATATTATTTATTACAATTTGTTTTATTGGGTGGG
>NC_051407.1:96944-97387 GCF_015228065.2 Penaeus monodon | reverse complement strand
ATGCACTGGAGGGGATCAACATCTGTTGCTATCCTTAGTGGCTAAATGTTGTATTGTTTCTAGTTTTTTTAGTTCATTGTTCTTTGTATTTCCATAAATGGATCATTCCATATTCTGTTTTAGGTTTGATATAATATGTTATAAAATTTTTTAGTAGTGTTTTCTTTATTTGCACCCATTATATGAGGATAGTTTTTTCAGGATGATCTGTTTCGTTTTAAGATTTTAATTTTACATTTTCAATATGTGCCTCTCCAGTTGAGTCCTTTGTGAAACCGCCTCAAATCTTAATCCTATATGCTGTGGTTTATTTGTTAAATCCAATTTTCTTCATTATCTGTTTTTATGTTACGGTATATTTCTTATCTTTTATGTGTACAGCAAATTATTTTGCTTTTTTTGTTAGGTCTATCTTTATATATTATGAATGATTCCCTTCAGTT
>NC_051407.1:95822-96170 GCF_015228065.2 Penaeus monodon | reverse complement strand
AAGTTGTGATCAATTTACTAATATTTATTTCTTTATTTGATTCTGTATTGTTTGGGAAGTTTAACATTCTTTTTCGCTCATCTTCTGTCAATATTTTCTTTGGAATTTTATTTACTACTTTTTGATATCTCTGATACTGGGAGATCATTTTCTATCAGTGGATATTCAGTTATTGTTGTTTTTCCCCGTAAGTCTTTTTTTTTTTTAAGTTTCGCAGATTTTCTTGCATGGGTTTTTTAAAATCCAAGAGGTACAAAATTCTCCCAAGATTCTCTCTTCTCTCTCTCTATTATTTGTCTTGCTTTTATTACTTGTATTTTATATTCTAATTGGTTTTCTTTATTTGTT
>NC_051407.1:95251-95430 GCF_015228065.2 Penaeus monodon | reverse complement strand
TGGTGTGTTAATAAAATTATATTATTTTGGTTAGTTACTTCAAATACACTTTTGCCTGTTTTATTTGTTAGTTTTATATTTATTTTCTTCCGTGTTTCAATTATTGCGAGGGTTGGTACATCAGTAGAAATAGTTACCCATCTGCTTTTCTAATTTTCTTTATTCAATTGTTTCTAATC
>NC_051407.1:94545-95204 GCF_015228065.2 Penaeus monodon | reverse complement strand
TAATACAAAAGCTCTGCCGCCTCCTATTTTGATCCTTCCTGTCCTTCCTTATTATCTGATAAATTCTAGGATGGTAAACGTTATCTTTGTGTTTTAAACCCGGTTTCACAAATACCTATTAATTCTGGGTTGTTCTTTGTTTATTAAATTAGTTTAAATCCATCTTTCTATTCTAACAGGTCTAGTGTTCACAAGATTATTTATTCATTAATAGCTGATTAATTTTTAAAATAATGGCATTGTTTCTTTTATAATATCTGTGATGATTTCTAGGATTGATTTATCCGAGTTCATATTTGTTATTACATTTGATATTATGTTTACCACTTCCTTTACAATTTGTATCCATGAGAGGTCTTCTGATTTTGTTTGGTTTTCATTATGAATATTCATTTCTTTAATTGGGGTTGGTAATGACCATGCTACTGGAGAATCAATTTGGAATGAGGATTTATTTGGTGAGTGGTTTTGTAATTGATTCTTTTTTCCCTTGAATATTCTTTCTTTGTTTGTTTAGCTAATTTCTGGTGTATGTGGGTTTTGATCCATTTTGTTTTGTTGTTTGTATTTTGTGTTTTTTTTGCTTATGGTCGTTCTTTCCTCTAAGGTTAAGCTCTGAGCTTGGGTTTAATGTTGGGCCATATGTTGTTGGTGTAGTC
>NC_051407.1:94393-94488 GCF_015228065.2 Penaeus monodon | reverse complement strand
GTATTCGGAATATTTACTGGGGTTTTTGGAATGGTATCAGTTAACAACTCCTTTTGTATTGGTATTAATTCTTGGAATTGTTTCTTTATTTGTAA
>NC_051407.1:93739-93893 GCF_015228065.2 Penaeus monodon | reverse complement strand
AATGGCTTACTGAAGCTTGTTGTTTTGTAATAATTTCCCATTCCCCCTAGTTTTTAATTTGACTTTAGTGGTCCTAATTTTATTTGATGTCCTTTGACTTGGAATCTTATATGGCTCTTCCTATCCCAGTAATCTTAGGATTCTCAAGAATATT
>NC_051407.1:93488-93682 GCF_015228065.2 Penaeus monodon | reverse complement strand
TGAGTTTTTGTTCACCAGCTAACTTGTTTAATATAACATTAGGGTATTTATCTTGCCTGTTTAACAGTTGGTCTTCGGCTGGGTCGGCTTGGGTTTCCGTGGGTTCTGCCATTTTGCATGTTTTGCTTGGGTTTGGATCTTGCTTCGCATGTCCACTGTTTTCTCTTGGTCTTCTGTTTGATTGGGAATCATAT
>NC_051407.1:92790-93412 GCF_015228065.2 Penaeus monodon | reverse complement strand
TGCACTCAACGATGAAGTTATTTTAGATGTTCACTCCGTGAAGGTTCGATCGGTTCCCTTCCTCTTCTTCACCCCTAAATTTAGTGTCCATTTTTTGCAAGTTTCAATTACTCTAAATACCAGAGTTTTTTTATCTTTATTTGGGTTAAAATTTTCTATGTTTTTTAAGGTTAAATGGTTATTAGCATGTTACTTGTTGTTAAAATTTTTAATTAACTGGATTACATTCTAATTCTTTTTATTCGCTGGCTTGTTATTGTTATTGAATTTGTCATTGTGCCTGTACAGCTATTATTGGTGTTGATCTGAAGGTCCGTTTTGCAATTATTATGCATTATTTTGAATGGTTTCTAATTTTCATTCTGTCTTGATTTGTTGCACCATATACTGCAATTCCATATTCTAATGGATTGGTTTTATATATATATTAAAGAATTTAATTAAAGTTTCTCTAGTAGCTCCCCAAGTTAATGATGTTAATTTTTTCATAATATTTATTCTATTCATTGTTTTTGTTTTTACATATGTTGTATGATTTTTCCAAAAATCAATTTTGGTACATATTATAGGATATTGTTCTATTTTTTGTTTTGTGAACACATTACTTTAGTTTTTATTGGGT
>NC_051407.1:91613-91938 GCF_015228065.2 Penaeus monodon | reverse complement strand
CTTCTTTTTCTATTTTTGTTAGTAGTTTTTTTGTTTGTTTACTTGTTATATTTTCATATTCTTCTTTAAATAATTCTAGTTTTTTTGATATCTGGATTACTGGCAAATTATTATGTATTAGAGGAAAGTCACTTGGATTACTGGCAAATTATTATGTATTAGAGGAAAGTCACTTGTTGTTTTACATGTCTGTTTTTTTAAAAGTTCCATACTTTTTTGGTGGAAGTTTTGAAGTTTTATCAAAGCCACAAAAGTTTTCCCCATGACTCTCTTTTTTTGTTTTCAATACTTGTTTAGCTTCTGTTGATAAACGTTTTATAATTTA
>NC_051407.1:91442-91536 GCF_015228065.2 Penaeus monodon | reverse complement strand
TCATTCCACAGGGCTTATTAGGTTTTGGTTTATCTTTTTATTATCAAAGCTGAAATGTTATTCTCCTAAGCTTTTATTAGTTTCCTTAGTTCTT
>NC_051407.1:91166-91255 GCF_015228065.2 Penaeus monodon | reverse complement strand
TTGAAGGTGAACATAATGACTACGTCTAATTGTGGCTTCTCAGTTTGTTTTTTGGATCTATTCGTGTTACTTGCCCCTTTTGGTGTTTT
>NC_051407.1:90844-90952 GCF_015228065.2 Penaeus monodon | reverse complement strand
TTATATATTATTTTTTCCTCCTCTATTGTTTTTTGTTGCTAATTCCTCTATTTTATACTTATATCTGTCATTTGATTCTAATTTTTTGAATTGTATATCTTTTTCTTA
>NC_051407.1:90679-90756 GCF_015228065.2 Penaeus monodon | reverse complement strand
TTTGCCAGGTTTCACTTAAGGGCGCTAGTCCTTTTTTTTCTTTGAATATCTAGTTAGATAGCTCAGATCTGTTTTTA
>NC_051407.1:90368-90533 GCF_015228065.2 Penaeus monodon | reverse complement strand
CAAGTTTGATACTGCTTTTATATATATTTTTTTGTTGGATCATCAAAATTTAAAGTTGATTTGTACCTTCTTTTTGTTTGCTCGTTTTTTATCATTTTGTTTGGTGTGGGTATTTGGAATTCGGTGAGGGATACGAGTGATGGGTGTTGTAAGGGTGTGGGTAGT
>NC_051407.1:88970-89234 GCF_015228065.2 Penaeus monodon | reverse complement strand
TCAGTACCTGCTGGAAATGCGTGAAGCTGTTTCCAGCTTCTTCTCGTTTCGGTATTGCTTGGAGGGTGGGTTTTCTTCGTTGTCACTTTCGCTGTTTTTGCATCTTCTGTTATTTAAGGTTTCATAGTCCATTTGCGTATATGTACCAGGTATCTCTCCTGGTTCAGGGGTGGGTGAGTTTATCATCCATGTGTTCACTACACACTTCACTTCTGTTTACGATTACTGGGATAGATGTATTCTCTATGGCGGTTCAAATGGAAG
>NC_051407.1:87911-88145 GCF_015228065.2 Penaeus monodon | reverse complement strand
GGCCTCAGTGAAATTTTTATTAAAGTTTTTATAATTAATGGTTATTAACTCCGGTATTGTTTTTTGATAATATTTGAGGAGCATTTTTGTTATTTGTCCATAAACTTTGTTTATACTATCTTAGATATCCGGAGATCCACGCCATGGTGGGGGTATTGGGGTATATTTGATATCACATTTGGATCATACCTATATGTTCTTATTTTCCTCTTTAGTTTTCAATATTTAAGTCCA
>NC_051407.1:87326-87673 GCF_015228065.2 Penaeus monodon | reverse complement strand
ACAAGTGCTTGCATATTCATCTTTTAATTGAATTAGTACTATGGAGTTTTTATTTCCTACCTCCATATTTGCTAGGTTGTTACTTGTTTTTGGTTAGGGTTCTTCAGTGTTTTCCATCTGCCTTCTTTGTTTTTCGGTTGTTTTGAAATTGGGTTTTTTTCGTTATCCCTTTCTAATTCTTCTCTTGTTCTCTTTGTTTGTTTTCATGGTCCATGCATTGCATTGATTCAGGGTCTCTTCACCTGGATCAGAATTCTCAGCTATCAGTGTCCATAAGATTAGGATTTTCAATACACTCGAAAGTTGATGTTCACTCAACAGAGTTTCAATCCGTTCTCCGATTACTG
>NC_051407.1:85923-86621 GCF_015228065.2 Penaeus monodon | reverse complement strand
ACTATGTTTGTTAATGCTTATAATCTACTGAAGGGTTTGATTTGAAACATCCTTTTGCTATTCTCAAAATTTGCTAAACTGTATTCTGTATGAGGTTTGGTATAGATGTTATAAAATGTTATCATTGTTGCATCACAACTTGGTTGATACTTTTTCATTATATTTATTTCTGTTTAAGACTTTTATTTTTTTAAATTCTCTGTTTTTTTGTTTTTATTGTGAGTTTTGGTTTATGACATATAAGACCTAGTATACTAGTATTTGTGGATGATATTAGTTGTCCATTTTTCTGTATTTCTCTATTTTTGCTATTTGTCTGATCCTTTTATTTGTGAAACACCTGATTTTGCTCTTAGAAAAGTTTAATTGTAAATCCCATATATCAGTCCATCCTTAGACCTTTTTTGATTTATTGATTGCTTCTTCGATGCCTTTACTTGATGTTATGAGTGTGACAGCACCTGCATAAATTATTTTGTAGACGTCATCTGTTACCTCAAATCGGACATTAGTATACGAAGAAGGTTGGTCTTAAGGTAATCCTTGTTGTACTCTTTTATGTTCTTTCTTTTTTTCTATTGCAATCTCCTATTTTAATCTGAACTAGTTCTGTCTTTCAAAAAGTTTGTAAAATTTAATGGTGAGCCTGTAATTCCCCATTTTGCACTTTGGTTATATTGCATCTCATTTGCTGAATC
>NC_051407.1:85134-85800 GCF_015228065.2 Penaeus monodon | reverse complement strand
CTGTGATCTCTGTGTTTAATTTGCTGTTTTTCTAAGCCACAACAATTTCTTCCAATTTAATTATATTTTTCGAATTTTTGTGTTTCCTAAGCTGATGTTCTACTATGTATCATAGGAATCTGTGCCTTTAGGGCTTTATATTGACTTTAATTTTGGATTAATTAAAGCATTTTTTTTGTTCTGGGCATTGTCCTATGGACCAATAATAATTTATGATTCTTTGTATATTTTGAATTAGTTTCCTGGGAGCCTGTTTGTAAAATTCATGTTATTTTATCAGGACTATATGCTCTTTTGTTTTTTGCATTTGTTGTGGCAATTTTGCTGCCAGAACTAAGTTCTTTAGTATCTGGGAGTTTTAGAAATGCATCTCTTTTATTTTTTGTTAATAATTTTTGGGGTGACTTTCTGTAGTTCTTTTAAATTCTTTAAATAGTTCTTGCTTTTATGTTATATCTCATACTATGTATCATTATGTATGATTGGATATAAAACTTGATTTTTTACCAGTAAAGCTTTTTATAAAGCTCCATACTTTTTTTGATGATGTTTTAAAATCTAGTTTGCTTCAGGAATTTTCCCAGGAGTTTCTTTTTTCTCTATTTATTGTTTTTCTAGCTACTGCTAATTGTTTTCTGTGCTGAAAGTGATTTTCTTGAATGGATT
>NC_051407.1:84969-85048 GCF_015228065.2 Penaeus monodon | reverse complement strand
AATCCCATAATCATTTTCAACATAGAAATATTTTGATCCAACATTTTTATAAGAGATGGTTAATTTATTTTTTTTCAGA
>NC_051407.1:84403-84883 GCF_015228065.2 Penaeus monodon | reverse complement strand
TATTTGGTCAATTGTGCTTGCTTTCCCATTGTTGTAGTCTGACCTGGGGATATTAGTATGATTAGATTATTTTTCTAAATATGTTTTTTCCGGTGGATATTTGCTGTCTAAGGTTTAAATTTTGGTTCAAGATGTTGATGTGTGTCAAATCTCCCATTATCATTTTTTGGTTTATCTGTTTTTTTCTAAATAATATTCTAATTATTTTTTACTATATTATTACCAGATTTGTAAATAAGAAGTATATTTAGCATTTATTTCATACTATAATCTTTAGTCCAATACTCTAATTCTTTATGAATTGTCCTCCCTAGATATATAGCTTCTTTTCTTACACAAAATACTAACCCTTCCAATTTGTAGTCTCTGTCTTTTCTAATTTTCCATAGTTTTAAAATAAAAATTTGAGACTTTTCTTCTAACCAGGTATCACATATTCCTTCAAAACTGTTTGCTCTGTTTTGTGGCAAAATCAAAAGC
>NC_051407.1:83747-84355 GCF_015228065.2 Penaeus monodon | reverse complement strand
CACTCAGTACTGCCTAATATTACAGAGACTGTTTTTTCATTTAGATATTTATTATTTCTTTGATGATTGGATTTTTTCATTTTTGTTCAGTATATTTTAACTTTTGTTAATTCTGGTATTACACTATTATATTCTTTATTGTGTTTTTATTCCATGAAAGTCTTTATCTTTATTCAGTTGGATATCTTTTTGTGTTTTGGCTCATTAATTGGAGTTCCAATCTCTTAATGTGTTGGTAGAGACCATGCTATTGAAGAATCCTAATTGTTTTTTGTGGTTGAATCTTTTGTGTTGATTTTAGTTGTGTTTAAATAGAATCATCTCTCTTGATTTTCATGGTATGTTTGCATCATCTTCTTGTTTGTGTATACATATGGTTTTTGTTTTTTGTTGAGGTTCTTTGCCCTATGGGTTTTTGAGACTGGCTTATATTCGGGTATATGATTGTCTTGTTGTGTTTTCTTTATTTGTACATTTGAGTGTTCTGTTTCTTTGTGTGTTTGTTTTTTTCTATGCTTTTTTGGATGTTTGTGTGAATTTTCTATGACTGTTTGTTGGGTTTGGGTGCAAAGGGCTCTAGAGTTGAAGTCGCTTCTTCTGAAGTGGCT
>NC_051407.1:83594-83691 GCF_015228065.2 Penaeus monodon | reverse complement strand
ATTTATATTCTGAGCCTCTCTATATAGTTTACATGAGTTTTTATTGGGTGTGGTGGGTCACAGACAGTAAAGAATAATTACCTTGTTGAGGCAGGTC
>NC_051407.1:83047-83231 GCF_015228065.2 Penaeus monodon | reverse complement strand
CTTTGATGTTGGCTGTTTGAAGTTATTTCAACAGTCTCCATTTTTTGTATTTTGTGTTGCAACATTTAATACAATTTTAATGTTGGACAGAAAATGCAAAGTTCAATTGTTTCTGCCTGATTAGCACAACCTCTGCACTTTGGGTCTGCTTCTGTGTTTATGTATTTTTATTATTTCTTTTCAG
>NC_051407.1:82675-82877 GCF_015228065.2 Penaeus monodon | reverse complement strand
CAAGAAACTAATCAATTTTTTTGGGGGGAATTCAGATGTGAAGTATGTCAAGACCTAATTTGCACTATTATTTTTTGACGATGTACATTGTTACACAGTACATTACTAAACTGCTGATTACTACAGAATATTACTAGGGGTCATGAATGCCAAGCATATTTCTGTCTAAAGTCCCAAAACTTTAATTTTGCAAGACAAAATC
>NC_051407.1:81419-82642 GCF_015228065.2 Penaeus monodon | reverse complement strand
AATAGCATCATAGGATTCTTTATGGACATTCACAACGCTGTCTATGTTTAATGTCATTAATCAAGTGCTGTTTGTTGGTTTTTGTCAACATGCTAACTTCTGCAGGTGGTACGCTGGCTGAATTATTTATGTTCACAATTTGCTGTGTTGCCACTTGTGGCACATTGCTACTCTCCAAAGAAATAACCAGAGGTAGATCTAACGAGTCATTTAGTAGTTTCCGTCATTTGTATGTCATTTAATATCAAACTCCTTCCTTTTAGGTAATCTGTAGGACAACCCTTATTTTGTGGATGCCTGTAATGGATTCATAAAGTGTTTTTAATTTTTTCATTTCTTGCTTAGTTGCTATATACCAACTTTTTGTATTCAGCATCTCAGTTTGGCTTCGTCTGATATTTCTTTAATGCAAAACTAAAGAACATTTTATTCTTGTATTTCTCAGTTTTGCTTTTGATAATCCGGTGTTTTTTTGCTCTATTTTTGTGACGCTTTCATTTGAATTAAGACACCAATTTATTTATTCATCTTGAAAACTGGGAATCTAATTCTAACTATAAGTGAAAAGCTCATGAATAAAAAAAATGATTTACTTTATATTTACCTATATTTATTTTACAACACCCAACACTTTTTAGCCAAAAAAGGCCAATAAGTCTTCATAATAATACTTATGACAGTAACTATTGCCTTCTGATAGAGTTGAAGCCTATGATACAGGTTAAAGGAATGATTAATGATCTAAGTGCATTTGTGACTTGTATGTGTATTGTTTTTAAAGTTGTGTCCAGAGAAGTTGCCAGTCACAGTGGGAGTTTTAGCATTCCCAGCCAATCTTGCCATGGTGATGACATGATTGAATGGGAAGCCAAGAATGTAAGGGGTGAATTAGTAATTGATAGAAGTAAGCTGGATATTATCCTAGAGCTTGTGATAAAAAGAACAAGGGCACAGAGTTGTCACATGGCTAAACAAAGACACACTGTGATGACACACTCTCCTTATTGGCCAGTACCATAAGTGAATTGATATTTTTGAATGTTATGAAATTCTCCGATTTAATAAATTAATAATAGTTATTGTAGTTTTTCATTCTCATTCTTAAAATGTGGGCTAAAATGTCATTCAATTCAGGATAACTTACTAAAATAGTATGGAAGAAAATTCCAGGCCAAACTAAAAGGTGGCTTAAACCAATGCCTACTGGTCCCGTGTACTGTATG
>NC_051407.1:80998-81171 GCF_015228065.2 Penaeus monodon | reverse complement strand
TTGGTTAATATAAAATCAAGTCATTACTCGTGCCTATATATAATCATCTATATAAGCTGATTATCACGACGAGAGAATTGTGCTTGCCTCATCAGAATAAGGCCCCAGACATACCTTTCTACGTGGCATGATACAGGTGATATTCTATCTTTGATTTAGTTATTCTTCAAAAG
>NC_051407.1:80024-80180 GCF_015228065.2 Penaeus monodon | reverse complement strand
ATTGATTTTTTTTTAATAATTTTTTTAAAATTATTGTTAAAATTTTATATTTTGTTGTATTTTTTTAATTTTGTTTAAATTTTGCAAAGGGTGTTATATTATGGACCAAATAAGTCAAAAATTTCAACAAATTAAACTTGCAAAAAGCCTATGTGG
>NC_051407.1:66446-66616 GCF_015228065.2 Penaeus monodon | reverse complement strand
GGGCCCTAACCACAACATCTCTCCCAGCCACCCGAATTTAAAAACAAACGGTACCAAAACAAAACGGCGGGGCAGACCTAGGGGGGGTTTTACCCCGGGGCTTTTCCCCACAAACCCCTAAACCGGGGAAGGTTTGACTCCCCTTGGTTTAGGTTAAGTCAAGAAAAACT
>NC_051407.1:65037-65924 GCF_015228065.2 Penaeus monodon | reverse complement strand
CTCAGTGATAGAAAGTAATCAATAAAAAAAATTTGAAATAATAGTGTGTGTTATTCCGGGTAATTTCCGAGTTAAAAAATTAAATGGGCAATGGAATTCCCAAATTGAACAATTGCATAGCGAGGGAAACTACAGCTATGGGAGTAAAAAAACCAGTTCAGACGAACATCCTTCTCTCATTTAGGAATCACTCATTTCTGCCCCACAACCCTTTCCCCTTTAGACTTGCCCCTGCCATCTATAAGCAGGCCTACGGAAAAAGTATAACTAAAAGTCGAGTAATATTTGTGATGTGTGTGGGTTGTTGATGTAGCTATCGCAAATATCGGTAAAAAGGTGCTTCGGCATCGAGATTAATCACGGGATTTGTTTTGCTTAACAAGGTTCTTACCATTCTTCCAATGCGTTTATAAACGGCTTCGTTATTATTTATTATCTGGTAGCCGGTTATCTGTGTGCAATGATGTTCCCACTAGATACATGAATTACATTTGATAGGTCATAAAAATCACAACAGAAGCATTTTGGGTGTGTCTCATCAACTTTTATGAAATTCTAAAAACATTACAGTATAATGAGTGCATTCGGACAAATCGATTAGGGCCTGCCAGCTGATGAGGGCCCACGCCTGATAGTGGGTATCTGACTTGATGCTCCCTTTTTGTTCACAGTCTCATTCCCTTAAACATTTTTGCTCATCCTATACATCAAAATCCATTCCTTTATTGCTGCGTAATATTACGGTAGAGATTCTTCACAATTTGAAATTGCATAAAAAACGTTTGTTAAGACACCCGTAAACTACAAGGTTTAGAACGTAAGAAAAAGTAATTACCATGTAAGCATCCCCCCAATACCTTCCTTGCTCGTTGTGCGGAGGAGGGGGG
>NC_051407.1:64741-64825 GCF_015228065.2 Penaeus monodon | reverse complement strand
ACACCGAAGTAGAGCATCTTCCTTTTTCGTGTAGAATGTGGTCAAGTATGGAATACCTTTTAAATTTAGTGTGTTAGAAAACAG
>NC_051407.1:64329-64605 GCF_015228065.2 Penaeus monodon | reverse complement strand
GTCTGTTCCACCATATGTTTGTGTTTTCTGAACAGTATGGCACCAAGGGCTAATAAAGAGCAGGGCAAATAGGGAACAGATAAAAGGTAGAAAAGTTTGGAATTGGGCTAATTTCAGTCTGTGCTTATGGAAGCCTTTCTCATTTCAAAATAATGCCAATGTGTGTATGAGTGGGGGCAGAGGTTGGAATCCAGGCAAAGAAATTTTTAAGTATGAAGTTCTGAAGTGCTATTGAAAATAGACATTTTTTCACACACCTATCCCTTCTTGCAATTT
>NC_051407.1:63971-64130 GCF_015228065.2 Penaeus monodon | reverse complement strand
TACTTTTCCTCTTATTTTCTTTCTCTGTAGCTTATATGTAAATCAGTGTATTTGTCATTGTAGAGAAAGCTTCATATCTCAAAATGGTATTAGTTTGGGGTAGATCTGAACCCGTAATTAGTAGATTTACAAATTTGGATATTATTGATTTTCTTCTTA
>NC_051407.1:63855-63919 GCF_015228065.2 Penaeus monodon | reverse complement strand
CCTCTTTTTTTCTTGGCTTCTTGTTTCTTAAATTATATCAATTAATTAGTTGTTTGTTGGAAAA
>NC_051407.1:63707-63802 GCF_015228065.2 Penaeus monodon | reverse complement strand
TGACTTTTCTTTGTGGTTTTTCGTTGTATTCAGCATTATATTAATTATTCGTTTGTCTCTGTAGAAATTTTTGTGTGTGGTCTCAGAATGTCTAC
>NC_051407.1:62675-62772 GCF_015228065.2 Penaeus monodon | reverse complement strand
ATTTTGATTCTATTTTTGTAGGAATATCAGACCATGGGGGAATTGGTGATATGTTAGGATTGCGGTTCACTCCTTTAAATTCCTTCTCTTTCTTTTC
>NC_051407.1:61992-62085 GCF_015228065.2 Penaeus monodon | reverse complement strand
GATAGTTAATGTCTCTTGTTATAGCAGTGGGATTTGTTAGTTTCATCGAGCTTTTTTTGCTGCTTTTGATGATCTACTTTTTCCTTGACTCTA
>NC_051407.1:60750-61718 GCF_015228065.2 Penaeus monodon | reverse complement strand
TATGTTTAGGGACTTTGAATATATATTGCATCATCAGATGAATTTGGTTCTTTATTTTAGAGCCATCCCTGACTTGTTTTTGTTGTTTCTTTATAATTTCAGTTTCTAACATTTATTGAAGTTTGTTTTTTTTTTTTGATTATTTGTTCGGAATGTCCTTTTGTTGTGCTGTTGATAAACTAAACCTGGGTTTTTCTATATATTGTGAGATGTTAAACCATGTAGTATTACTATTCTGTATTTTTATTAGTTGTTATATTGATTCAGAATGTTTTTACAGTTTTTAGTGCTCAAATAAGTTTTATTGTTCTTTTTCTTTTCTAAGTTATATCTTTAATATTTTTATTAACAATTTGTTTTATTGGTGGTTCTCTGGTTTCTCTAAGTATTTTTGTTGAGCTGTATCATTCTATTTCTTTTTTTTTCTTATTTCTCTTGGTATATTATTTTAATTGCCTGGAGTTGGATCCAAACATCCTGTTGCTAATCCTTGTGCTAAATTTTGTATTGTTTTTCTAGTTTTTTTAGTTCATTGTTCTTTGTATTTCCACATAAAATGGATATTCCATATCTATTTTAGGTTTTGATTATTAAGATGTTTATAAAGTTATAAAATTTTAGTAGTGTTTCTTTTATTTCACCCCCGATGTATATGAGGATAGGTTTTTTTTTCATGATGATCTGGTTCTTTTAGGATTTTCTTTTTTTTTAATAAATTTTTAATTAACATTTTCAAATATGTTCTCTTTCAATATGTTCTCTCCAGTTTGAGTCCCAGTGGTGAATCAAATCTTAATCCTAATATGCTGTGTTTATTTTGTTAATCCATTTCTTCATTATCTGTTTTTTATGTTAGTATATTTCTTATCTTTTTATGTGTTAAAGCAAATTATTTTGCTTTTTTTTTGTTACGTTTAAATTCTTTGAGATCCCATTCGTTGCCCTTTTTTAAATGTTTTAAAGGAGCT
>NC_051407.1:59569-59983 GCF_015228065.2 Penaeus monodon | reverse complement strand
CTCCCTCAATTATTTTTTTCTAGGGCATATTTATAAAAATTCAATAAGGATTTTCCCATCCGGTCCATAAGCTTTATTTTCTTTTAATTTTTTCCTTATAGTTGAATTTTTCTTATAGTTTTGTTATCAATTTACCTAATATTTATTTCTTTATATTTGATTCTGTAATTGTTTGGGAAGTTTCCCATTCTTTTTTTCGCTCATCTTCTATTCAATATTTCTATTTCTTCTTTGGAATTTTTTTTAATTTACAACTTTTTTATATTTTTGATTCATCTGATACTGGGAGATCATTTTCTATCAGTGGATATTCAGTTATTGTTGTTTTCCCCGTAAGTCTTTTTTTTTTTTAAGTTCCAGATTTTCTGAAGGGGTTTTAAATCCAAAGAGGTAACAAAAATTCTCCCGAATGAT
>NC_051407.1:58246-59074 GCF_015228065.2 Penaeus monodon | reverse complement strand
TGGTGTGTTAATAAAATTATATTATTTTGGTTAGTTACTTCAAATACACTTTTGCCTGTTTTATTTGTTAGTTTTATATTTATTTTTGGATTCCAACTAATATGGGAGCATTAAAATTTAAAATCGCCCTATGATTATTTTTTGGTCTTCAATTTGTTTTATATAATATCGTAATTCTTCCGTGTTTAAATTAATTGCAGGGGTTGTACATACAGTAGAAATTTAATTTTAACCATCTGCGTTTCTAATTATCTTTCATTCCCATTGTTTTCTAATCTTTGATTATAATATTTGTCATTTAAATTTAAAGTTTTTGATTGGATTTCATTTTAATAACAAAAAAGCTAGGCCGCCTCCTATTTGATCCTTCCTTGTCCTTCCTTATTATCTGATTAATTCTGGATGGTAGAACAACTTATCTTGATCTTTTGTGTTTACCAGGTTTCCACAAATCCTATTAATTCTGTTGTTCTTTGTTTATTAAATAGTTTAGTTTTAAAAATAAAATCCATCTTTCTTTCTAAACAGGTCCTAGTGTTCCACAAGATTATTTTTATTCATTTTAAGTCTCTGATTAATTTTTAAATAATGGCAATTGTTTCTTTTTTATAATATCCTGTGGATGATTTCTAGGAATTGATTGATCCAGTTCTATTTTGTTATACATTTGATATTAAGGTTTACCACTTCCTTTACAATTTGTATCCATAGAGTCTTCTGATTTTGTTTGGTTTTCATTATAATATTCATTTCTTTTAAAAAATTGGGGTTGGTAAGGACCATCGCTACTGGAGAAATCAATTTGGAATGAGGATTTATTGGTGAGTG
>NC_051407.1:57895-57999 GCF_015228065.2 Penaeus monodon | reverse complement strand
CTCGGATATTTACTGGGGTTTTTTGAATGGTATAGTTAACACAACGTCCTTTTGTATTGGTATTAAATTCTTGGAATTGTTTTCTTTATTTGTAAGTTATTTTG
>NC_051407.1:57316-57401 GCF_015228065.2 Penaeus monodon | reverse complement strand
ACTGGAAGCTGGGTTGTTTGTAAAATAATTTCCCATTCCACTAGTTTTTTAATTTGATTTATAGTGGTCCTAATTATTGGGGGAT
>NC_051407.1:56980-57176 GCF_015228065.2 Penaeus monodon | reverse complement strand
TGAGTTTTTGTTTCACCAGCTAAACTTGTTAAGATAACATTAGGGTTATCTTGCCTGTTTACAGTTGGGTCTTCGGCTGTGGTCGGCTGGGTTTCCGTGCTGTTCCTGCCAGTTTCATGTTTGCTTGGGATTTGGATCTTGCTCGCTGTCACTGTTTTCTCTCTTGGTCTTTTCTGTTTGAATTTGGGAATCAGAT
>NC_051407.1:56196-56904 GCF_015228065.2 Penaeus monodon | reverse complement strand
TGCACTCAACGATGAAGTTATTTTAGATGTTCACTCCGTGAAGGTTCGATCGGTTCCCTTCCTCTTCTTCACCCCTAAATTTAGTGTCCATTTTTTGCAAGTTTCAATTACTCTAAATACCAGAGTTTTTTTATCTTTATTTGGGTTAAAATTTTTTCTATGTTTTTTAAGGTTAAATGTTTAATTAGCATGTTATCTTGTTTGTATAAATTTTTAATTAACTGGATACATTCTAATTCTTTTATTCTGCTTGTTATTGGTATTTAATAATTTGTCAGTAGTGCCTGAGCGCTATTTTTGTGTTGACTGAGGATCCGGTTGCAACTTATTAATGCATTATTTTTTGAATGGTTTTCTAATTTTTTCCAATTCTGTCTGATATCATTTGTTGCATTGGCAACCATATACTGTCAATTCCAATATTCTATGATTGTTTTATATATATATTAAAGAAAATTTAATTAAAAGTTTTCTCATAGTAGCTCCCCAGTTAAAAATGATGTTAATTTTTTTTTCATAATATTTATTCTATTCATTGTTTTTGTTTTTTACTACATATGTTTTATGATTTTCCTCCAATCAATTTTGGTACAATCAAAATTTAGTCCTAAAATTGTATGTTAATTTGTGAATTCTATTTCAATTTTCCTTCGTTTCTATTTTTACTATAGGATATTATTCTTTTTTTTTTTATGTGAAACACATTAC
>NC_051407.1:56073-56147 GCF_015228065.2 Penaeus monodon | reverse complement strand
AAATTGGGTTTATTTTAAGGTTACATTTATCTGACCGTCTTATCTTTTTATTATGTTTAATTCACAGTCTAGAT
>NC_051407.1:55632-55831 GCF_015228065.2 Penaeus monodon | reverse complement strand
CCTACGGTTACCTTTTAAATATCCTAAATTTTTTTTTGCTTTTTATTAAAATTTTTTGGATTGAGCGGGAGCCAAAAAGTTTTTTGCATAAATCTAAAAAATAACTACATAATGTGTATTTTTTTTTTTCCCTCTTTTATATTGCTTGTCTTATTTTCAGTTCAATTATTGTGTATTGCATCTGTTTGTGTTGGTCCTT
>NC_051407.1:54926-55208 GCF_015228065.2 Penaeus monodon | reverse complement strand
TCTCTTTTCTATTTTTTGTTAGTAGTTGTTTTTTTGTTTGTTTACTTTTATATTTTTTCCTTATTTTTACTTTAAATAATTCAGTTGTTTTTTTTTTTTTGATTCTGGATTACTGGCAAATTATTATGTATTAGAGGAAAGTCACTTGGATTACTGGCAAATTATTATGTATTAGAGGAAAGTCACTTGTTGTTTTACATGTCTGTTTTTTTAAAAGTTCCATACTTTTTTGGTGGAAGTTTTGAAGTTTATCAAAGCACAAAAGTTTTCCCAATACCCCTC
>NC_051407.1:54824-54902 GCF_015228065.2 Penaeus monodon | reverse complement strand
CAAATTAACTTGTTTTAGCTTCTTGTTAAATAACTTTTTAAATAATTTTAGATCTATTTTCTGTATTCGGTCTTCTTG
>NC_051407.1:54390-54640 GCF_015228065.2 Penaeus monodon | reverse complement strand
CTCTCGATTCAGTCTGAGTCATAAGCAGACTATTCCTTCCTTTGTGAATGTCCCATTTTCTTTCTAATAACTTTTGATGAGATTTGGGTAGGTTTTCATCTTTTATTATGACCTGGTGGTGGTCACTAACTATCTAGATGTGGCCTGTTGTTATTTTTAAGTGACGTATTGAAGGTGAACCCTATGACTAGGTCTATTGTGGCTTCTCAGTTGTTTTTGGATCTATTCGTGTTCTTGGCCCTTTTGGGGT
>NC_051407.1:54041-54124 GCF_015228065.2 Penaeus monodon | reverse complement strand
TGTTTGCTAATATCTCTATTTTTATACTTATATCTGGTCATTTAGTTCTAATGTTTGAAAAAAAAAATTGTATATCTTTTCTT
>NC_051407.1:53782-53957 GCF_015228065.2 Penaeus monodon | reverse complement strand
TACTACTACCTTTTTTGCCCAGGTTTCACTTAGGCGTTATCCTGTTTTTTTTTCTTTGATATTAGATAGCTCAGATCTGTTTTTTTGTTTGGATAGAGTGTGCACTTCCAATTACCAAATTATTATTTTATCATGTTATCAGGTTTTTATTACTATTACTTGCTTTAAAAATTGG
>NC_051407.1:53450-53623 GCF_015228065.2 Penaeus monodon | reverse complement strand
GTGAGAGTGTGGGTAATTGGGAATTAGGTGATGGATACGAGTGATGGGTGTGTGTAAGTGGGTGTGGGTAGTGAGTTTGGGTGATGAGGATGAGTAATTGAGTGTGGGTAATGTCCATAGTTATTAGGAGAATTGCTCTGGACTTGGAGGGTGGGGAGGTGAGCGAGCGATGA
>NC_051407.1:52059-52478 GCF_015228065.2 Penaeus monodon | reverse complement strand
CCTTGTTCAGATTAACTGCTGGAAATGCGTGAAGGCTTGTTGTTCACTTCTTCTCTTCTTCGTTTCGGTATTGCTTGGAGGGTGGGTTTTTTCTATCGTTTGTCACTTTCGCTGTTTTTGCATCTTCTGTTATTTAAGGTTTCATAGTCCATTTGCGTAGATTATACCTAGGTATCCTCTCCTGTTTCAGGTGAGTTGGATCATCCATGTGTTTCACTTCACTTACCCACTTCAACTTCTGTTCGTTACTGGGATAGATTTTATTCTCTATGGTCGGTTTCAAAAAAATGGAAGTCCTGTAGAAAATCTTTGGTGTCTCAGTATGTATTACTTTGTTTAGATGGTTGAATTTGCCCTGTAATCAGAAAGATTTTATATCAATATCTTTTATGTTCACTCGTCTTAAAGCATGGTTTAGT
>NC_051407.1:51596-51745 GCF_015228065.2 Penaeus monodon | reverse complement strand
ACAATGTGGGTCTTGTGGGGTATAGCATGGATTATATTGATATTTCATTGGGCTTTCTTTCAGCTAAAATTAAGCAATTCGTTTCCCTTTATAATTTTTATTGTGCTGGAATCCAATTAGACCATAATCTTTTGTTTTGTGTTTAAGAG
>NC_051407.1:51239-51314 GCF_015228065.2 Penaeus monodon | reverse complement strand
ATTGAAATTTTAATTAAAGTTTTTAATAATTTATGTTTATTAACTTCCTGGTATTGTTTTTGAATAATAATTTGA
>NC_051407.1:50353-51039 GCF_015228065.2 Penaeus monodon | reverse complement strand
TTATTTATTTGAGTTGGCTGTTTACATATTTCTAGTCTCCTAGTTTCCTTATTTGCATTTAATGGGTCTTATTTTGGATATTCTGATTTCAAATCTAGGGCTTTGCCTGCCCTAGTAACTCTTAGGAAATCTTTCACTATTGTAATTTCTGAAATTCTGGATTGTTTATGGTTTTGGTTATTTTAGTTGATTGGTTACAAAACAAGCAATTGCGGTTGCATATTCATCTTTTAAATTGAATTGTACTATGGAGTTTTTTTAAATTCCTAACCTCCTATTTTGCTAGGTTTGTTACTACTTGTTTTTGGTTGGTTTCCTCAGTGTTTTCCATCTGCCTTCTTTGTTTTTTCGGGTTGTTTTTGAAAATTGGGGGTTTTTTTTACAGTTATCCTTTCTAATTCTTCTCTTGTTCTCGTTTGGTTTTGTTTTCAGGTTTCCACATGGCATTGCAATTGATTCAGGTCTCTTCACCTGGATCATAATTGAGATCAGTGTCCTAATATTAAGGATTTTCAATACAACTCGAAAGTTGATGTTCACTCAACAGAGTTTCAATCCGTTCTCCGATTACTGATTTTTATTTTATTTAGAGCTTCTAGTAAATAAGTTTTGTAGGAGTTCAATCATGGACATTGTACTATAAGATCCCTCTGGTTTTTTCCTTCATGTCTGCACCACCATCTGCA
>NC_051407.1:50077-50304 GCF_015228065.2 Penaeus monodon | reverse complement strand
AACATTTTTGTTTCGGTATATATACATCCTAACTTTGGTTTTTGTGATCTTGTCCATGGTTTGGTATAGTTGTTTTTCTTAGTAGGTAGTCTTTTGTGTTCAGAAGATTATTTGGATCACTTTCCCAATTCTTCTGGCTATTTGTTTTAATTTCTTTTATGATGTTTCTAGTGTCGTGGGAAATATTTATGGGACCCATTGTGATGTGGGCTTTCTTTGCTACAAAG
>NC_051407.1:49413-49735 GCF_015228065.2 Penaeus monodon | reverse complement strand
ACTATGTTTGTTAATGCTTATAATATAATGAAGGGTTGATTTGAAACATCCTGTTGCTATTCTCAAAATTTGCTAAACTGTATTCTGTATGAGGTTTGTATAGATGTTATAAAATGTTATCATTGTTGCATCACAACTTGTTGATAATTTTTCATTATATTTATTCTGTTTAAGACTTTTATTTTTAAATTCTCTGTTTTTTTGTTTTTATTGTGAGTTTTGGTTTATGACATATAAGACCTAGTATACTAGTATTTGTGGATGATATTAGTTGTCCATTTTTCTGTATTTCTCTATTTTTGCTATTTGTCTGATCCTTTTA
>NC_051407.1:48257-48609 GCF_015228065.2 Penaeus monodon | reverse complement strand
GGCAATTTTGCTGCCAGAACTAAGTTCTTTAGTATCTGGGAGTTTTAGAAATGCATCTCTTTTATTTTTTGTTAATAATTTTTGGGGTGACTTTCTGTAGTTCTTTTAAATTCTTTAAATAGTTCTTGCTTTTATGTTATATCTCATACTATGTATCATTATGTATGATTGGATATAAAACTTGATTTTTTACCAGTAAAGCTTTTTATAAAGCTCCATACTTTTTTTGATGATGTTTTAAAATCTAGTTTGCTTCAGGAATTTTCCCAGGAGTTTCTTTTTTCTCTATTTATTGTTTTTCTAGCTACTGCTAATTGTTTTCTGTGCTGAAAGTGATTTTCTTGAATGGATT
>NC_051407.1:48093-48171 GCF_015228065.2 Penaeus monodon | reverse complement strand
AATCCCATAATCATTTTCAACATAGAAATATTTTGATCCAACATTTTTATAAGAGATGGTTAATTTATTTTTTTCAGA
>NC_051407.1:47896-48007 GCF_015228065.2 Penaeus monodon | reverse complement strand
TATTTGGTCAATTGTGCTTGCTTTCCCATTGTTGTAGTCTGACCTGGGGATATTAGTATGATTAGATTATTTTTCTAAATATGTTTTTTCCGGTGATATTTGATTGTCTAA
>NC_051407.1:47516-47713 GCF_015228065.2 Penaeus monodon | reverse complement strand
ATTCTTTTATGAATTGTCCTCCTAGATATATAAGCTTCTTTCTTACACAAAATACTAAACCCCTTCCAATTTGTTATCTTCTGTCTTTTCTAATTATTCCATAGTTTTTAAAATCAAAATTGACTTTTTCTTCTAACCAGGTATCACATATTCCTTTCAAAACTGTTTGCTCTTTTTGTGGCAAAAAATCAAAATCT
>NC_051407.1:47110-47467 GCF_015228065.2 Penaeus monodon | reverse complement strand
CACTCAGTACTGACCTAATATTACAGAGAATTGTTTTATTCATTTAGATATTTAATTATTTCTTTGATGATTGGAGTTATTTCATTTGTTGTTTCAGTAATAATTTTAACTTTGTTATATCTGGTATTACACTAATTATATTCTTTATTGTGTTTATCCATGAGAAGTCTTTATCTTTATTCAGTTGGATATCTTTTTGTGTTTTTTGGCTCATTATTGGAGTTCCATCTCTTAATGGTGTTGGTAGAGACCATGTTATTGAAGAATCCTGAATTGTTTTTGGTGGTTGAATCTTTTGTGTTGATTTTATTGTGTTTAAATCATCTCTCTTGATTTTCCTGGTATGTTTGCATCATC
>NC_051407.1:46817-47071 GCF_015228065.2 Penaeus monodon | reverse complement strand
GAGGTTCTTTGCCCTAATGGTTTGAGACTGGCTTATAGTCAGGTTATATGATTGTCTTGTTGTGTGTTCTGTTATTTGTACATTTGAGTGTTCTGTTCTTTGTGTGTTTGTGTTTTTCTATGCTTTTTTGGATGTTTGTGTGAATTTTCTATTGACTAGTTGTTGGGTTTGGTGCAAGGGCTCTAAGAGTTGAAGTCGCTTCTTTCTGAAGTGGCTTTAACTCTTGAAATTGTTTTTTAATTTCTAAATCATTA
>NC_051407.1:46161-46345 GCF_015228065.2 Penaeus monodon | reverse complement strand
CTTGATGTTGGCTGTTTGCATTTTATTTCACAGTCTCCCAGTTTTTGTATTTTGTGTTGCAACATTTAATACAATTTTAATGTTGGACAGAAAATGCAAAGTTCAATTGTTTCTGCCTGATTAGCACAACCTCTGCACTTTGGGTCTGCTTCTGTGTTTATGTATTTTTATTATTTCTTTTCAG
>NC_051407.1:45782-45992 GCF_015228065.2 Penaeus monodon | reverse complement strand
ATCACAAAAGAAACTAATCAATTTTTTTGGGGGAAATTCAGATTGTGAAGTAATGTAAAACTAATTTGCACTATTATTTTTTGACATGTACATTGTACACAGTACATATACTAACTGCTATATAAGCTACAGAATATTACTAGGGAGTCATGATGCAAAGCATATTTCATGTGCTAAAGTACCCAAAACTTTAATTTTGCAAGAAAAATC
>NC_051407.1:44511-45753 GCF_015228065.2 Penaeus monodon | reverse complement strand
TTATAATAGCATCATAAGATTCTTTTGACATTCACAAACTCATGTCTATGTTTAATGTCATTATCAAGTGCTGTGTGTGTGTTTGTAACATGCTAAACTTCATGCAGGTGTACCTGGCTGAAATTATTTATGTCAGCAATTTGCTGTGTTGCCACTTGTGCACTTGCTACTCCAAGAAATAACCAGAGGTAGGATCTAACAGTCATTTAGTAGTTTCCTCATTTGTATATCATTTGAATATCAAACTCCTTACCTTTTAGGTAATGCTGTAGGACAACCCATTAATTTGTGGATGCCTGTAATGGATTCATGAAAGTGTTTTTAATATTTTTCATTTCTTGGCTAGTTGCTAGATAACCAACTTTTTGTATTCAGCATCTAGTTTGGCTTTGTCTGATATTTCTTTAAATGCAAAACTAAAGAACATTTTATTCTTTGTATTTCTCAGGTTTTGCTTTGATAATCACTGTGTTTTGCTCTATTTTTGTGACAGACTTTCAATTTGAAATTAGACACCCAAGTTATTTATTCATCTTAGAAAACTGGAATTCTAATTCTAACTATAAAAAATGAAAGATCATGAATAAAAAAAAATGATTTACTTTATATTTACCTATATTTATTTTTACACCCAACAATTTTAGCCAAAAAAGGGCCCAATAGTCTTCATAATATACTTATGACAATTAAACTGTTGCCTTCTGATAGAGATTGAAGCATAATGATACAGGTTAAAGGAATGATTAATGAATCTAAGTGCATTTGTGACTTGATATGTGTATTGTGTTTAAAGTTTGTGTCAGAGAAGTTGCCAGTCACAGTGGGAGATTTTATCATTCCCAGCCAATCAGTGCATGGTGATGAAATGATTGAATGGGAAGCCAAGAATGGTAAGGGGTGAATTAGTAATTGATAGAAGAGGCTGGATGATTATCCAGAAGAGCTTGTGATAAAAAGATACAAGGTCACAGAGTTGTCACATGGTAAACTAAAGACACACTGTGATGACAACACTCATCCTTATTGGCCAGTACCAATAAGTGAATGATATTTTTGATATGTGATGAAATTCTCAGATTTATAAATTAATAATAGGTAATTGTAGGTTTTCATTCTTCATTCTTAAAAATGTGAGCTAAAATGTACATTCCAATTCAGATAACTTACATAAAATTAGTATGGAAGAAAATTCCAGGCCAAACTAAAAGGCTGCTTAAACCAATGCCTACTGGTCCCGTGTAC
>NC_051407.1:44024-44251 GCF_015228065.2 Penaeus monodon | reverse complement strand
TTGGGTTATATAAAATCAAGTCATTTAACTCAGTGCCTATATATAATCATCTATATATCTGATTATCACTAAAGATAAGAATTGTCTTGCCTCATCAGAATAAAGGACCCAGACATACCATTTCTTACTTGGCATGATACAGGATATTCCTCATACTTTGATTTAGTTATTCTTCAAAAAGGTATTTATGTGAGAATTTTTTTTTTATCTTAATTTTTATGGATCCT
>NC_051407.1:42751-42833 GCF_015228065.2 Penaeus monodon | reverse complement strand
ATAAATAATTTTTATACAAAATTTATAAAATTATTATAATATTTATATTTAAAAACCCCATATCTTTTAAAAATTAAAATTT
>NC_051407.1:41076-41141 GCF_015228065.2 Penaeus monodon | reverse complement strand
TATTGGGGTGTAATTTTAATATATTTGTTATATTATTATGTTGTATGTTGTATAAAAATATAATT
>NC_051407.1:40976-41045 GCF_015228065.2 Penaeus monodon | reverse complement strand
ATAAAATTAAAATACATTACCTACTACATACATACTCATCTACTCATCCCTACATATCATACATACTAC
>NC_051407.1:40103-40931 GCF_015228065.2 Penaeus monodon | reverse complement strand
TTTTATAATATAAAATTAATTTTACATAAATAATATATAAATTTTAATATTTATAACATAGATACATAATTATAATTATATATATTATATTTTTATCCATTTTGTTGTATGCTTTGTTTCTTCTTTTGTTTCATTACTTCATTGCAATCTGAAATTCACATGGTTTTATTTGGTTTGTTTAATCCCATAATCCTTTTCACATAGAAATATTTGATCAACATTTTTTGATCAAGAGATGTTAATTTATTTTTTTCAGATTATCTTTTAGTACAACTGATAAGTGTCACCTTCCTAAGTTAGTCCTGTATCTACCTCAGAGTAACTTTAATGTTTGTGCTGCTAATATTGTCAATTGTGCTTTGCTTTCCATTGTTTGTAGTCTGACCTGGGATATAGTATGATTAGATTTTTTTCTAATTGTTTTTTTCCCGGTGATATTTGATTGTCTAGTGTTTAATTTTGGTTCCAAATGTATGGATTGTGTGTCAAAAATCTCCCTTATCATTTTTGGTTTATCTGTTTGTTCTAAATAATATCTAATTATTTCTTACTTTTATATGATTACCCATATTGTAAATAAGAATATATTTAGGCATTTTTTCTACTATTAAGCTTTTTATTCCAGTACTTCTAATTCTTTATAATTGGTCCTCCTAAGATATATAAGCTTCTTTGCTTACACAAAATACCTAAACCCCCTTCCAATTTGTATCTTCTGTCTTTTCTATTATTCATATTTTTTTAAAATCAAAATTGACTTTTTCTACTAACAGGTATCACATATTCCCTTTCAACTGTTTGCTCTTTTTGTGGCAAAAAATCAAATCT
>NC_051407.1:39693-39962 GCF_015228065.2 Penaeus monodon | reverse complement strand
GTTGTTTCAGTAAGAATTTTAACTTGTTATATCTGTATTACACTAATTCTATTCCTTTATTGTGTTTCTACATGAGATCTTTATCTTTATTCAGTTGGATATCTTTTTTGTGTTTTTTGGCTCATATTATTGGAGTTCCATCTCTTATGGTGTTGGTAATAGAACATGTTATTGAGAATCCTGATTGTTTTTGGTGGTTGAATCTTTTGTGTTGATTTTATTGTGTTTAAATCATCTCTTCTTGATTTTCCTGGTATGTTTGCATCATC
>NC_051407.1:39321-39651 GCF_015228065.2 Penaeus monodon | reverse complement strand
GAGGTTCCTTTGCCCTACTGTTTTGAGACTGGCTTATATAGTCAGGTTTATATGATTGTCTTGTTGTGTGTTCTGTTATTTGTACATTTGAGTGTTCTGTTTCTTTGTGTGTTTGTTTTTTTCTAAATGCTTTTTTTGGATTTTTGTGTGATTTTCTATTGACCTAGTGTGTGGTTTTGTTTTTTTTTTTGCAAGGCTCTAGAGTTGAAGTCGCCTTCTTTTCTGAAGTGGCTTAACTCTTGAAATTGTTTTTAATTTCTAATCATTACAGTGTTATTCTTTTTTTGTATTTATATTTCTGAGGCCTCTCTATATGTTTTACATAGTTTG
>NC_051407.1:38728-38913 GCF_015228065.2 Penaeus monodon | reverse complement strand
CTTGATGTTGGCTGTTTGCATTTTATTTCACAGTCTCCCAGTTTTTGTATTTTGTGTTGCAACATTTAATACAATTTTAATGTTGGACAGAAAATGCAAAGTTCAAATTGTTTCTGCCTGATTAGCACAACCTCTGCACTTTGGGTCTGCTTCTGTGTTTATGTATTTTTATTATTTCTTTTCAG
>NC_051407.1:38344-38553 GCF_015228065.2 Penaeus monodon | reverse complement strand
ACTCACAAAAGAAACTAATGCAATTTTTTTGGGGAAATTCAGATTGTGAAGTAATGTAAAACTAATTTGCACTATTAATTTTTTGACTGTACACGTGTAACCAGTACAAATACTACGCTATATTTAAGCTACAGAATATTACTAGGAGGTCATGAGCAAAGCATATTTTCGATGTGCTAAGTACCCAAACTTTAAATTTTGCATAGAAA
>NC_051407.1:37059-38308 GCF_015228065.2 Penaeus monodon | reverse complement strand
AAAGCATCATAAGATTCTTTGACATTCACAAACTCATGTCTATGTTTAATGTCATTATCAGTGCTGTGTGTGTGTTTGTAACATGCAAAAACTTCATGCAGGTGTACCTGTGCTTGAAATTTATTTATGTCAGCAATTTGCTGGTTTGCCACTTGTGGCCTGCTACTCCAAGAAATACAGAGTAAGGATTCTAAACAGTCATTTAAGTAGTTGTTCCTCAGTTTTATATCAATTTGAATATCAAACTCCTTACCTTTTAGGCTAATGCTGTAGGACAACCATTAATTTGTGGATAGCCTGTAATGGATTCATGCAAGTGGTTTTAATATTTTTTCATTTCTTGGCTAGTTGCTAGATAACCAACTTTTTGTAATTCCACATCTAGTTTGGCTTTGTCTGATATTTTCTTTAATGACAAAACTAAAGAACATTTTATTCTTTGTATTTCTCTAGTTTGGCTTTGGATAATCACTGTGTTTTGCTCATTTTTTGTGACAGACGTTCAATTGAAATTAGACACTCCAAGTTATATTATTCAATCTTAGCAAACTGGAATTCTAATTCTAACTATAAAAAATGAAAGATCATGAATAAAAACATGATTTTGACTTATATTACCTAATTATTTTTTACAACACCCACAATTTTTAGGCCAAAAAAGGGCCCAATAGTCTTCATAATATACTTATGAACAATTAAACTGTATGCCTTCTGATAGAAGATTGAAGCATAATGATACAGTTAAAGGAATGATTAATGAATCTAGTGCATTGTGATCTTGATGATGTTGTATTGTGTTTTAAAGTTTGTGTCAGAGAAGTTGCCCAGTCACAGTGGGAATTTTATCATTCCCAGCCATCAGTGGCATGGTGATGAAATTGTTGAATGGGAAGCCAAGGAATGTAAGGGGTGAATTAGTATTGATAGAAGAGGCTGGATGATTATCCAGAAGAGCTTGTGATAAAAGATACAAGGTCACAGAGTTGTCACCATGGTAACCTAAAGACACACTGTGATGACACACGCATTCCTTGGTGGCCAGTATACCAATAATGAATTGATATTTTGATAGGGATGAAATTCTCATATTTATAATTTATATAGGTAATTGTAGGTTTTCATTCTTCTTCTTAAAATTGGAGCTAAAATGTACATTCCAATTCAGATAACTTACATAAAATTAGTATGGAAGAAAATTCCAGGCCAAACTAAAAGGCTGCTTAAACCAATGCCTACTGGTCCCGTGTAC
>NC_051407.1:36602-36799 GCF_015228065.2 Penaeus monodon | reverse complement strand
TTGGGTTATATAAAATCAAGTCATTTAACTCAGTGCCTATATATAATCATCTATATATCTGATTATCACTAAAGATAAGAATTGTCTTGCCTCATCAGAATAAAGGACCCAGACATACCATTTCTTACTTGGCATGATACAGGATATTCCTCATACTTTGATTTAGTTATTCTTCAAAAAGGTATTTATGTGAGACA
>NC_051407.1:27193-27324 GCF_015228065.2 Penaeus monodon | reverse complement strand
GATTGGCCAAAATGGAGGGGGAAGAGAAAAAGGGAACAAGAACCCGGCCTTTCCCTAAAATTCCCCCGGGAATTTAAAAAAGGGAAACCCAAAGGGGGAACACCGCCCGAATTGGGGGACAAAAGGGGAAC
>NC_051407.1:25592-25773 GCF_015228065.2 Penaeus monodon | reverse complement strand
GGGGGTTTAAAAAAAATAATTTTGGGGGGGGGGGGTTTTTTTTTTTTTAAAAAAAAATTATAAAAAATTTAAAAAAAAAAAATAAAAAAAGGTTTAAAAAAACAATAAAAAAAAATTTTTAAAATATTAAATAAAAAGAAATATAAAAAAAATTTTTTTGGAAAATTTTCCCCAAATTATT
>NC_051407.1:25430-25566 GCF_015228065.2 Penaeus monodon | reverse complement strand
TTTTTTTAAATAATTTTTTTTTATTTTTTTAATTTTTAAAATTTTTTATTTTAATTAAAAGAAAAATAAAAATATATAAAAAAAAAAAAATTTTTTTTTTTTAAAAAATAAAAAAATAATTTAATAAAAAATAATT
>NC_051407.1:23992-24400 GCF_015228065.2 Penaeus monodon | reverse complement strand
TTTTTAAAATATTTTATATAACATTTTTTGTTTTTTTCTATTATTTCTATCTTTATCTATATTTCTATATATATAAAATATATATTTTTTATTTTAAAATTTTTATATTATTTTAATAATATATAAATTTATATATATTTTTTTATATTTATATATATTATTTAAAAAAACCCAACAAAAACCAAAAAACCAAATATATAATTTAAATATATATATTTTATATAATATATATATTTTTTATATAAAATATATATATAAAATTATTTTTTATATTTTTTATATTTTTATATATAATATATATATATTATATTTAATTTTCATATAATTTTAAAATATAAAATATATTAAAATTTTAAAATTAAAATATTTTATATATATATCATATATATTTTAATTGAAAAATATTAT
>NC_051407.1:22306-22582 GCF_015228065.2 Penaeus monodon | reverse complement strand
GGGGGCGCCCCGGGGCACCCCTTTGAGGGGTGAAAGTTGGGTTAGGTTTTTTTTCCCAATTTTTCGCATTTTTATAATATGATGCAAATGAGCGAATGATGGGGAAGGGGGGTAGCATGTCCCCGCTTTGAACAAAAAAACAGCTGGAAAATAAAGAATTTTATGACCCTTTTTTTTGATTTAAATTACGGAAACGTGGGGGGAAAGGGCCCAGGGGGGGGAGGAGAAGAGTAGGATTAGCGAGATTTGGGGAGATAGTAAAGGGTTGAGGACCCC
>NC_051407.1:20530-21569 GCF_015228065.2 Penaeus monodon | reverse complement strand
TCTCCCTAAGAATATCCGTAAAGTCGCCATGTCGTTCCTGAGAAGATGATCTGTATGATTAGCATACATTCTTCCTCCGCCCGTGCCTCTCTCGCTGGCACTAGGGAGGTCATTACCGAACTCTATCGTTCGTCATATGCCACATTATCCTTACCTCTTTTTGGTTACTTCCATTTCTCTTTTCTTCGTTTGCCATCTTGTTTGGCTTGCTTGTTTGCCTGTACTTTCTTTGTCTCTCCGTCTCTTAACTCTCTGTACTGTTTTCTCTCTCTTGCTTATCTACTCTAGTACGCTTGTAATATGCTGCGCATGTTATCTCATCAACTGCCACCTGCGTTTCAACACATTTCAGTTGCCGCCAGCCATCTGTCATCCCTCTTGTCTACCACCAAATAACCAACATCTTCACCAGCAGTTACCAACTATTGCTCATCTCACCACCCAACTGCCGCCAACCATGCAAAATGCCCTCCGACTGCCACCAAATATCCAGCCCAATATCCACCCGATTGCCTCAAACCATCAGCCATTCCTTTGACTCCCACCAGCCATCAGTCATCCCACCACCCAGCCACCAACCATCCAATGTAGCCTCCAACTGCCACCAGTCACCCAGATTTCATAACTATCACCAAATATCCAACATCCCACCCAGCTGCCACCAACCATCCGCCATCCCACGCGACTGCCACCAAACGTAAATCCACGACACCAAGTGGCTTCCTGAATGCTCAAGTGACTTCGGTGATTCCCATTTCCATTTAACCTTCATAGATTGCCGTTCGTGAAAAGTCCAAGCCCATGTGTCTGCACCGCGACCGAGAATAGATCTCCGGCACCAGGAGATGGAGGTGCCATTTTCCATACCAAATTTCCATGTTAAAACCACTTGTTGTTGGTTCTTGGCGAAACTTCATCCCTGAAATTACATACAATGGGGCCATTACTTCTGCCTGTAAGAGTAAAAAACTTCCGGGAGCAATTGTGTAGAACATATTATACCAATATGTGAAGTTTAATTCCAATTTTGGGGCCTATG
>NC_051407.1:18753-18845 GCF_015228065.2 Penaeus monodon | reverse complement strand
GGAAAGGAAAGGGGAGGGGAAAGGGAAAAAGAAAATGAAAGAAAACAAAACAAAAAGTAAAGAAGAGAAGAGAAAATGGAGACAAATAAGAA
>NC_051407.1:18387-18710 GCF_015228065.2 Penaeus monodon | reverse complement strand
AAAAGTAGATTAAAAGAGCTTTGATCCCCTGTCAATAGTCAAAGCCTTGTGGGATCAGGGGGGCATTCTCATAAAAGAATGATAAATAGGCAGAGCTGAGGTTAAAGGGGCAAACCTCAAAGTGTTATAGCTTTATTTTGATCCCAGTTTCTTGAAATTTAAAAAAATATTGGCAATAAAAACACATGATCCACCAAACTTTTGAAAAAGTCACTATGCACTATTCTTTTGTATAAAGCAAAAGTAGCATAAAACAATCAAAAATGACAATGATCTTAATTCTGATCCAGGAGAAAACCCGAATCAACCCAAAAAAGGCCCAT
>NC_051407.1:18106-18321 GCF_015228065.2 Penaeus monodon | reverse complement strand
GCCGGATGGAAAACCCAGAAAACCCTCAACCACCAACAAGTAAAAAACCCTAGAAAATACGGAGGTAGGAAATAAAAATTTCCAAGTATTATTCAATTAAGAGAGGGGGATCGAACCCATAAATTTTCAACAATCCACTAAATTAAAAAAGCCATAAACAAATAGAATTTTAAAAATACATAGTTGAAGATCCCTAAGAGTGCTGGGACAGGCAA
>NC_051407.1:16444-17752 GCF_015228065.2 Penaeus monodon | reverse complement strand
AAAGTTTTAATGTTAGGTACAAAATGGGGAGGGAAATGCAAAAACAAAAAAAGAGTAATAATTGTAGCCAACAGGGGGTAGTTTTTAAGGGTTGCAAAATACCCCCATTTTTTATTTTTGTGGGGAAAAAACTTACAACACAAAAGAAGTAAAGTGCCAAATAAGCACGGAAATAAACAAAGAAAATAAAAACCCCAAAAAACTTGAGATAGAATAAATCAAGTAGGAGGAGGTATAGCTATATGCATCAAAAATGACCTACAGTTCAAAAAATCAAACTAAGAGACAGATAAAAGATAGAGAAAAATTCTAGGAATAAAATAAAATAAAAAAACAATGGTTAAAACATATTGATTTTTATACATGAATGATATAAAAACAGAAAAATTTCAATACTATACAGACCAAATCAAAATTAATAATGGGGCACTTCAAGCTCACCACCCCATACTGGAAATGATAAAAAAAGTTACAAAAAATTTAATAAAACAGGCAAAGGTATAATAAAGTGGATAGTAAAAATAAATTTTAATGTTAATCCAAAAAATCAAACAACTAATTTGATCCCAAAAACCCAAAGAATCAACCATAGACTAGTTTTTGGATCCCAACCCCACGCAGTTAAAAAGGGCATCTCCCCTAAATAGGCCCTTTTCCCAAAAATATGAAAAATAAACACATCAAGATAACATTTTTTAAAAAAGAAAAAATGGCAATATACGAAAGAAGGATGGACGGAAATCCAAAACTCTGAAACAGGCAAACTTAACATCACTTGATAACATCTAACAGAAATGATAAAAAAATGTCTCTAAAATATTTCAGTTAGGAAACAAGAGAATTTAAAAGATAAAACCAAATAAACCAATGCCGTGGACAGAATGTGCTAATGATATTTAAAAATGCAAAAAACTAAAGCTATTCAATAAACTAGAAAAAGTCCTACAATAACAAACCCAATTTGAGTCATAAAAATCATTAGCAAAAGCTAGAATTTACAATAATGAGAACAAAAAAGAATCATGCGAAAAGTTCTGTAAAATTAGATTTTAAAACTCAACATAGACAAGATATGGAAATTTTCTACGCGAAACTAACCGGGAAAAACAACTTCAATTGAATACCTACTAATAGAAAATAGATCTTGCAACTAACAAATTACTACACAGAAAACTAGAAAAATTCAAAAAATGCATATATGAAAACCGTATGTAAAAGCCCAAAAAACTTTTGTCAGACTTAGAAAAAGAAAGCACTATTTGAGTTAACAGATGCAGACTGCCGCCGCGAAAATATGAATAAAAAAAT
>NC_051407.1:15861-16020 GCF_015228065.2 Penaeus monodon | reverse complement strand
GAAGTACAAATGAAATAGATAAAGAATATCCCTATTGAAATTAAAAACTGCAATTAAGAGTGGCAAAAACAACAAAGCATCCGGACCAGATGAAATACATATGAGTTTACAGAAATGTTCCAAACAATATACTAGAGTCAACATTAATCATTCAGCTCA
>NC_051407.1:14718-14876 GCF_015228065.2 Penaeus monodon | reverse complement strand
AGCAGCAAAAGAAACATACTTATGAAACTAGAAATTTTACAAAATCAAGTACTTAGACTAGCAACTGGATGTCTAGATCAACTCCAATCATAGCTTTCCAAGTATTAACAAACGTTCCACCTTTAACAAATAGAATAAAAGAACCTGAATGTATACAA
>NC_051407.1:13941-14095 GCF_015228065.2 Penaeus monodon | reverse complement strand
ATGCATAAAGGAATATAATCGTCAAAGAGACAGAAGATCACTAGTACACAGAGCTACGGAAACAAGAAGAAATCTAAACCTAGACATAACTTGAAATGTGATATCAATAATCCCCAATACCCCCATGGCATGATATCTCAAAGAGTATACAAAC
>NC_051407.1:11665-12987 GCF_015228065.2 Penaeus monodon | reverse complement strand
CAAGAAGCAAAGAAAAAAAAGAGGATCCAGGGGATTTTTAGACAACAACAGTCTAAAACACTATAACAAGAAAGAAGAACACCATAAAATGGCTGGAAAGTTTCTGTAATATATGTACTATGTGGTTAGTTTACCGGTGAAAAGGTTCTACACGGGCAGGAATGGTTCAAAATGTTCAAATGTGCCACTGGCTTTTAATAATTATTTTCAGCTACAGATGCAAATACTACTAATATGAATAAATTAATTTCTTTGAAAGTGTCAGTGACTGTGCTCCATGAACTACAATTTTGTCATTTTTGTCTTTGAATACAGAAAAACTACCATATTTCCATTAATTCACATTTGATTTCCCTTATTATTTTCCTGCTGCGGTCTGGATGTCTACAGAAACCAGTCAATTTCTCATCTTGAGTGAACATCTCGCAAACGCCCCTTGATCCTGAAACCCGAGTAAGCTTGTTTCAATAACATTTCTCAAGGATTTTGTTGGATTCTTAGACTTAGTTTTAGTACATGCTGAGTTTCCCTGATCACCTAACAGATTACTATAGGGTCAAACTTCTCTGAGGATATCATAAAATAGGAAAAGAGTTAGGTGACTACCCAATCTTTTTTTAGCTTGCAAAATAAACTCATCTCTCCTTTGTCTTGTAGCAGCACACATCAAATAAAAGTGTTGGGTTATGCCACTTTGTGGTTAACCTATTGGCCCATTAAACCATCTTTCCCAAGTCCCAATTCCCTTGTGCATTCTCAACCTATGCAATACCACTGACTTCTGCTATCTTGTGAACCAAACAGCTCCCATTTAAAACTCAAGCCACAACACATACCTGATGAACCTAGCCATCACAGTAGGACTTCACAACCTTCTAAGATATATAAAAGGCATAATATCCAGTAGTAACTAGAATATCTACCATACTGATTCCTGAGTGACACAAGTACTCAGCGTATCATTTTTTGGCTTTTTGAGAGGCATACACATTTTCAGAGAACTTCACCCACTAAATTTGTACCATGACTTTTGAGGGGATTTACCCACTGAAATGAATATTTTGAGGTTATAACATTGTAATACACTGGTTGAATGTATGCACAATTGGTATGTTTATATAGTTTAGAAATGTTTTAAAATATAATGAACCCATATTCATGAAAATCTACATCCATTTACAAGTCTGGGAGTGTTTTTTTCTCTCACAAAAAATAGTATATGCTTTACACAAATAGTATTGAATTTAGGTGTTTTCTAGATATAAATAATAACTTTTAGTCTTCAACGATTGCCTACCTCCCATGTACTTACAATCACTGTA
>NC_051407.1:11103-11615 GCF_015228065.2 Penaeus monodon | reverse complement strand
CACGCTTACTGGGTCAGAGGCAAGAGCATATAAATCTTTTATGAGTGGCCATACTGGGTGTGGCTAGCGGGTTCCCCCCAAGATTATCTGCTACCTCCCCGGTATGTGAACCAATATGTCAGTTAAAATCACTCAGTGGCTTGTGGAATGCCAGGCGATCTGCACATGCACAAGCTCAGACATGAGTAGTGAAAAAATAATAAGTGGAGGGTGGTGTGGGACCCCACAGATTCCCTACACAAGAATGATGGTGTCCTCAAGAAATGCTGGGATGAAGAATTAAATATAACAAGTAAGTATATGGTTGTGTTGACTCATTGACTGGTGTATCATGATTAGGCCATTATTTACTTTTTAGTTTGGCCACCTTTCTCTGTTGGATACAATTGCTTACCTCATATAGATATTGACCATGTACCTGTTGATTCTCTGAGTAGTATGGCAGGACTTCCTATGTGACTTTCCCACTTCCGGTATGGACACAACACTCCTTGCCTCTACCTACTAGGCAT
>NC_051407.1:10733-11052 GCF_015228065.2 Penaeus monodon | reverse complement strand
GACAAGGTAGCACCTTCTGAAAACACCTAGGTTATCTAGTGCTAATTTCTACTACTCCCCAGTCATGTACAGTAAATGTTCAAAGCTAAAAAAATATTGAGGGCATTTCCTCAATTTTCAAATTATTGTTATCACTGGAATTACATGTATCAGGGCTCATTTTGTCCACCATTCTACTGTGTAAGTCTGACCAGAATTTATTTTAAGATTTTTACCCACATTTCTTTTAGAAAATGGAGGTCAAAATAGAAAAAAGTTCTTTAATCCAATCTCATTGTACTTCATTGTTGCTCAGGAAAGGAAACCAAAAGATTCTATC
>NC_051407.1:10205-10704 GCF_015228065.2 Penaeus monodon | reverse complement strand
ATTGTCTATACCTTTGACAGAATTAGGTGACCATGGTTGCAATTTTAAGGTATAATTCATTACAGGTTAGGTGACTACAGCTGAAGAAAAAAATTCCTGTGTTTCCACACAATGGTTTATACGCCCTTAAGCCTGTTTATCTAAGTGCTGTTGCCATCTTTGTCCAGAGGTGGAAATAACCATGAAGGTGAAAAAATAACTGGATGACAAAGGATTGGCTATTATTTATGATAGATACACACACTAAAATCACAAATTCTTTGAAAGGTACTTTTGTCTTCAGGCATCTTCTGGCTTTTGACATACATTTTAGAAAATATTAGTAATCTAGGTACAAAATGAAAAGTAGCGATTGTTTCACTTTTTTGGAGGGACAAATTTTCATTAAAAATTGCTTTTTTGAGCATTCTTACAGTCAAACTTGGAATCTTGGAATCTCTACATGAAAAGTAGGAAACTGTCCAACTGTCACAATAACAGAGTGGGCTCAGCATTTAAT
>NC_051407.1:9007-9824 GCF_015228065.2 Penaeus monodon | reverse complement strand
TGTGTGAAACTGGAGCCATTGCATATTTTTCTTGTGCTGAAATAACGAAAGCATTATACTTTATCACTTATAATGATGAATTTCAGACTGTAGACATTCCATCCATGACGTCAAATCACAAGTCCATTTAAGTTAAACACAGTCAATAAAATTAAAGGGAAAATGGGTTGATTTCGAAAGTAACTGTTCGTGTCTCCAGGCATACATAATTTGGAAATACTTTAGAAACTATCTATCTACAGATGTGTATTCTGACCAAATCACCCGAATCTCACTTGTCTCCACGAAGAGCCATGATGTTATTAAGAAACTCCGGACTGATGTCGAAATAGACCTGCTCGGTGTTGTTTACATTCCTTGTAACCATAGCAACATGCGCGAATACATGACGCAATCAGTCAAGTGCTAACTAATTTTACTCAGTAAACATATGGGCTTTATTGTATTTACGTAAACTTATGATACGGCTAAAATATTGTATTACTACAATTCCTATTGCCTACAATTTTTTTTATTCTAATTTTGCTTTAAGAATGTTTGATCTGATTAATGCAATAAAACGAGTTCGAACAATCATTCATTATATCCGAAGACGCTGGAATATTTTTGTGACTTTGAAGCGGACCTCTCATAAATATTTTTGTATTTTCCACATTAATCTACATATTTAATTCATTATACATGCATAAGGTTAAAGGAACATCCGCACTTTGATTTATCAGTTTTCACTACTTGGAGAGCTTTCGATGGATAGTTAAACCTCTCGACTGTCAGGAGCCACCATACTGCCTCGTCGATTCAATGCCCAAACGCTATT
>NC_051407.1:716-825 GCF_015228065.2 Penaeus monodon | reverse complement strand
AGAATATACATCTATTAAAACACCCGGGCACTTACAACACATAAAACTGGTAAAACATCAAAAAGTAAACATTAAAACACTAAGAAATTGAAAACAAGAACCAGAACCT
>NC_051406.1:46162519-46162634 GCF_015228065.2 Penaeus monodon | reverse complement strand
ATATTAATTGTCATATGTGACACAAATGACAATTAATATTTTACTCAATTTCAGTTGTAGCATTTGCTTCCTCTCATCTTCAGTTTTTGTCCGTCCAAAATTATGTGTCATACAT
>NC_051406.1:46161385-46162452 GCF_015228065.2 Penaeus monodon | reverse complement strand
GAGTATCAGCAAGGTTGTATGATATATGATAATTAATAAAAGTCATAAGACTACGAGACTGCACATGGCCTATGGGCCACTTGCAGTCACCTAGGCACCCCCATCAAACAGGTTAATAAGCACATTCACGAACTCTAGGTCAAGATCTTGGCCTTTTATTCATTTGATAAAGGATTTCAAGGTTTACAAGAAATCAGTGATAAAAAACAAACCACTCCAAAATCTTCGATACTTTCAGCTAGAGCTATCCTGTATAAACCTTTACTCATGACTTTAAAGCAGCACCAAAAGTTCTAGGACCTCTTCTTGTTGGTCTCTGGACACCCTGTGTAGGATGCCAGATGTCAGCAGTGACAGGTGCTTTCTCATATGAAAAGATGAAGAAAAAAAAAAGACCACTGATATGGAGAAAGCTGGACAAAAGTGAGCAGGCTTAACATGTACAGAAATATAAAGACTTATCATGAGAAAACTGCCAACAGGACTAACTTACTTGTCCCATTCAACTGCCAAGTGGTAAAGACTGTACTTGATTGCTTCTGCTGACTTTGGAATGATAAGTGTATTGTCAGTAAGGTCCAAAATCTTCTTCATGATACAGAGTTGTTCAGGTGAGACAGCAGCTAGACTTTCCTCACATCTGAAAAACATATCATTAGCTACATTATTAATCTGCCGACATGTTTATTAATACTATTATCTTAGAAGAGGAAATCCTAAATACAATGAATACTAGCAAATATTAGCATAGCACTCTGTTAGTCTAGCAAGCTCTGTGACACCTGGGATGTGGCATGATGCCTGATCCCTTTCTCATTTAAGCAATGTCTTAAATTCTAAATTCTTATGCCACTTCAACTCTTGAAAATGCAAGATGCTATACACCACTGAACTACATTTCCAGATAATAATGTGCACCAAGAAATATACCTAGTGCACTCTAGACAAATGCTGGGAATTGTAACAGTATGCTGGAAATAAAATTGGCACACCTCATCACAGAATACCTAACTCTTGGCAATCTAAAAACAAAGAATTCTTTTTCACAGGAATGTTTAATTCCTGTG
>NC_051406.1:46158885-46159110 GCF_015228065.2 Penaeus monodon | reverse complement strand
TAGTCATTCAGAATGTAATTGTAGGTCTATGAAAAGTTTGAAAAAGATAAATAAAAATTGTCTGCAACTTCCCCTTAATTTGTTACCCAACTTTTGAAGGGAGAAAAATGATATCAAATTAACTGTTTTACTATACTCAAAGTTGGTCTCATATCCATGTGGACATAGGGGACATGTTTGTAACAAAACATGCTTACTAATCTGCAGCAAGATGCAGTAAGGTGA
>NC_051406.1:46158594-46158825 GCF_015228065.2 Penaeus monodon | reverse complement strand
AGCGAGCGAGCTTGAACCCAGGACCTTGCAATTGTAAACCCAGCATCACTGAACTATGCCACCTCTTTTACTATACTACAAATGATATAATGCATTTAGTATATCCAAGGAATATATACATTTACACGTAAAATGTGATCCTTTTGTTCCTATTTTGAATGTATTTACAAGTCTGGGAAGAATTTTACAAAGGAAGGTAAATTTTACGTAACAAGTCAAGAAGGACCTGTA
>NC_051406.1:46158033-46158480 GCF_015228065.2 Penaeus monodon | reverse complement strand
GTCACCTTAAAGTCCACATACACTGTATTATCACTGAGGAATGTACAATTGTTGAATGTAACATTGCATGAGGACTGTGCCAAAAATGTAACATTTTTTCCTTTGAGTTTGAAGGTGAGGAACTTCAGCAAAAGCTTGAAAATATAAAAATGATAATGTAAAATGTTTTATCAAACGAACTAAATATATAAGTCTAATCCGATGAAAAGCTGAAATGTAAATATTGTCAGACTCACACATTTTCATCTGAAGGTTTGCTTGCTTCATCAGAACAAAATTCAATTCCAAAATGAAGAGCTAACACTCCGTCTGTTTTTGCGATGTTAACATCAGCACCATTGTCTAAAAGTTTTTCTACTGTCTGCTCCCACTTCCTCTGCACAGCAAGCATCAAAGATGTTGTTCCATCATTCATCCTGTTTTAAGAGTGAAACAGTAGTTCAATCA
>NC_051406.1:46153687-46154565 GCF_015228065.2 Penaeus monodon | reverse complement strand
CATTCGTTAGATAATGTGAATGTTTCTTATGTTCTGCGGGCAAGATAACATTTATTGACTAAGAAATATTATGGGAAGCTTTAGTTTTTGTAATTGGCTAAGTTGTGCATTATTTCAATATTCTAGATACATGCAATTCTTACATCCTCTTCTGAAAAACCAAAACCGCCTCCCGCTATTCACTTAAAGATTATATTACTTGGCACTACTGTACAGTTCTCAGCAATCCCTTCTGTAGAATAGAGTGAGGGCATACTGGTTGGTATTCTCCCTCTATCATTGCCTGATTTTGCTGACATGAGAACTATGAAGAGCATTTCTGCCTGAGTATCTACACTTGTTGAATATCAGCTTTTATTTTCTATAGAGATTCAGGTTGACTGTCTTTCAGTTCCGCGAGGGGAAATACATATCTACTTATTATCTAAACAAGAAGACAATAATATGATATACCTATACTATTGTATGGGTATGGGATTAGATGTCTAATATCTACTTAATATTTTAACCATACTGCTAATGTAAATACGTACCATATTTTGTAAGATTGCACATATTCAGAATTCTTACCAGTTTCCATGTTAATGTCTAACGACCTTGGAATCTATGTTGTTACTCAAAAATCAATTAGGATCTTGTACGCAAACTGTACATGTGTCTGCATATGCATTTATATGAATGACGCTAAGCTTAAGATGTAAGTGTATGCATGGTGATGACGCGCTTTAATTACAAACATAACAACATAGGCGGGATGAGGCTTGGGTAAGTGGTTCCTCATTATTTGCTTTCAGCGGCCTATTCACTGTGGACAGGAGCCCTGCTGACCACCATAGTGGAAATGTGCTATCACTGTCATGAGAGTTAGGCTGTTCGCT
>NC_051406.1:46153317-46153632 GCF_015228065.2 Penaeus monodon | reverse complement strand
TCCATGAAACATATACTAGCGCATATAGGGCGGCGCTCCTCTCTATGGTCAAGCTGCATCAGTATATAGTATTGTTTTAGGGCATATGAGAAGATGCGTGGGGTAATAGGGAGGGTGCATTTGGTGTTTGAGCCCTATGGTCATTTTGTACAGGTAATGAGGAAACTACAAATGGCTGTTAGAGCCCACCTCTCATTATTTTCTTGGATAGGCAGAGGCCTAGATTAAGCACTCTCACGTGTTGCAATTAAATGTAGGTGCGAAAAATGGGAACCCTTCGCGCAATGACAATGAAAGTTAGAAACAGCTATCACA
>NC_051406.1:46152943-46153290 GCF_015228065.2 Penaeus monodon | reverse complement strand
ATATATAACACTATTTATGACCTTATGCATATATATTTAAACAGCTGTCAGGCTAGGTATGTGTTGGTTTCAACTCACATGGCTGCAACACACCGCTACTCTCAGAGCTTATAAGTCTTCGAATAACGCAACCTTTCTCAGGTCAATTAGAGGAGCACTCTCAACCTTCACAACCGACGGTGTCGCGTGTAACACCTACTGATTTCGTAAAATCTAACTTCGAGTTCCTAACAGTATTTGACCTACGCATAGACCGTACGATCTTCCTCACTATAACTAACCATAAAAGCCTGCCTCAATAGACAGCATCTGAAAGCCAGAGCAACCGGCTATTACTCGTGGCATGG
>NC_051406.1:46147772-46147894 GCF_015228065.2 Penaeus monodon | reverse complement strand
CCAAACCGACAAAACACCCCCGCCCAGCCCCCCGGCCTGCTACGCCTGGCAGGTGCCAACGCCCCATGAGCTTATGGGCTAGTCTGAGACTTTGGCGCAGCGGGAGGGACAATTTAGCGCGT
>NC_051406.1:46144361-46144637 GCF_015228065.2 Penaeus monodon | reverse complement strand
TGTGATAGCTGTTTCAACTTTCATTGTCATTGGGAGGTTCCCAATTTTTCGCCTAATTTAATTTGCAACAGGTGTGGTGCTTATGCCCTTGCTATCCAAGAAATAATGAGAGGTGGGCTCTAACAGCCATTTGTAGTTTCCTCATTCCTGTACAAATACCATAGGCTAACACCAAATGACCCTCTATTACCCCCCGACTCTTCTCATATTGCCTAAACAATTCTTTCTGATGCAGCTCTGACCATAGAGAGGAGGGTAATGGTATGTTTCATGGGA
>NC_051406.1:46143924-46144309 GCF_015228065.2 Penaeus monodon | reverse complement strand
GGAACAGCTAACTCTCTGCACAGTGATGCACATTTCACTATGGTGTCAGGGGCTCCTGTTGTGAATGGGTTGAAAGCAAATAATGAGGAACCACTTTACCCAAGCCTCATCCCGCTATTTGGTTTGTTTGTAATTAAGGGTTACCATTGATACACTTACATCTTAAGCTGGTTCATTCATTAATGAATCAGGACCATGTACAGTTTTGTACTAATAATTAATTTGATTTTTGAGTACAACATAGATTTTCAAGGTCTTAGACATTTAATGGAAACTGTGTAAGAACTGAATTTGTGCAATTTACAAATATGGTACCTGTATTTACAGTTATGCAGTATGTGTAAATATTAATAGTAGTATTGATTTATTTTTCCCTAATATGAGA
>NC_051406.1:46137747-46138083 GCF_015228065.2 Penaeus monodon | reverse complement strand
GAGGTTTGATAATATTTTACATGGTAAAAGGGTTTGGTTTCATATTTGTACTATTGTGCAGGTTTTATTTTTAAATTTGGGGGGTTGGAGAGATTTGGTTAGGGGTTAAATTAAAAATCTGTTAGGAGGGAAAGGGTTTAAGTTTTTTTGAAACTAGTTTTCCACGGGTGGTTGTAATTTTTGAAAAGGTGTTTTCTCTAATTGCGGGAAAAGGGGTTTTTTTTTCAGATTTTTATCCCCTCGAGGTGGGTTTTTTCAGCCATTGTGGGTTAAACCCCAAAACCTACCGGGCCACTTTTTTTAAATATATATGTATATGTGTAAAAATTTGTTAAT
>NC_051406.1:46137442-46137722 GCF_015228065.2 Penaeus monodon | reverse complement strand
TGTGATAGCTTTTTAAACTTTCTTTTGCCCATTGGGGGGCCCCCAAATTTTTTCCCCAAATTTTAAATTTGCAACATTTGTGGTGCTTTCCCTTGCTATCCAAAAATTTAATAAAGAGGGGGGCCTCTAACACCTTTTTTTTTCCTCTTTCCTGTAAAAATACCATAGGCAAACACCAATGACCCTCTATTACCCCCCGCTCTTCTAAATTTTTGCCTAAAAAATTTCTTTCTGATGCAGTCTGACCATGAGAGGGGGGTTTAAGGGTATTTTCATGGGA
>NC_051406.1:46136553-46137392 GCF_015228065.2 Penaeus monodon | reverse complement strand
CTGGAACAGTTAACTCCTGCACGTGAGGGCACTTTTCCCTAGGTGTCGGGGGCCCCTGTTGTGAAGGGGTTTAAAAGCAAAAATGGGGAAACCCCTTTCCCCAAGCCTAAATCCCGCTATTTGGTTTTTTTGAAATTAAAGGGGTTACCTTGATACATTTACTTTCTTAAGCTGGTTCATTCATTAATAAATCGCCCCATGTAAAATTTTTTGGGTACTAAAATTAATTTTATTTTTGAGTAAAACATGTTTTTTCAAGGTTTTTGACATTTAATGGAAACTGTGTAAAAACGAATTTGTGAATTTAAAAATTTGGGTCCCTGTTTTTTCATTTTAGGGCAGTATGTGAAAATTTGTAAAAATTTTGGGACATCTTAATATACCCATAAATAGTATATGTATATATTTTTTCTTCTTGTTTTAGATAATAAGAGATATGTATTCCCTAGGGACTGAAAGACATCACTGAACTTCTCTTAGAAAATAAAGCTGATATCAACAAGTGTGATACTTCAGGCAGAAATGCTCTTCATGTTCTCATGTTCAGTCAGTCCAATGATAATGAGATCCAACCAATGCTCACTTTACTTCTCCAGAAAGGGATTGATGTGAACGTACAGTAAGTGCAAGTGATATAATCTTTAAGTGGTTTTTGTTTTTGAAGAGGATTGTAGAATTTCATGTATCTAGAATTTTGAAATATGCAACTTTGCAATTACAAAAACTAAACTTATATTTTTAGTCATAAATGTTTATTGCAGCAGAACATGAAACATTCACATTAATCTAAAGAATGAAGTATGTGGCAGAAAGCTTAAAAAAAATCAAATCGTCTTTAA
>NC_051406.1:46132520-46132967 GCF_015228065.2 Penaeus monodon | reverse complement strand
TGATTGAACTACTGTTTCACTCTTAAAAAAGGATGAATGATGGAACAACATCTTTGATGCTTGCTGTGCAGAGGAAGTGGGAGCAGACAGTAGAAAAACTTTTAGACAATGGTGCTGATGTTAACATCGCAAAAACAGACGGAGTGTTAGCTCTTCATTTTGGAATTGAATTTTGTTCTGATGAAGCAAGCAAACCTTCAGATGAAAATGTGTGAGTCTGACAATATTTACATTTCAGCTTTTCATCGGATTAGACTTATATATTTAGTTCGTTTGATAAAACATTTTACATTATCATTTTTATATTTTCAAGCTTTTGCTGAAGTTCCTCACCTTCAAACTCAAAGGAAAAAATGTTACATTTTTGGCACAGTCCTCATGCAATGTTACATTCAACAATTGTACATTCCTCAGTGATAATACAGTGTATGTGGACTTTAAGGTGAC
>NC_051406.1:46132175-46132406 GCF_015228065.2 Penaeus monodon | reverse complement strand
TACAGGTCCTTCTTGACTTGTTACGTAAAATTTACCTTCCTTTGTAAAATTCTTCCCAGACTTGTAAATACATTCAAAATAGGAACAAAAGGATCACATTTTACGTGTAAATGTATATATTCCTTGGATATACTAAATGCATTATATCATTTGTAGTATAGTAAAAGAGGTGGCATAGTTCAGTGATGCTGGGTTTACAATTGCAAGGTCCTGGGTTCAAGCTCGCTCGCT
>NC_051406.1:46131887-46132115 GCF_015228065.2 Penaeus monodon | reverse complement strand
TCACCTTACTGCATCTTGCTGCAGATTAGTAAGCATGTTTTGTTACAAACATGTCCCCTATGTCCACATGGATATGAGACCAACTTTGAGTATAGTAAAACAGTTAATTTTGATATCATTCTTCTCCCTTCAAAAGTTTGGGGTAACAAATTAAGGGGAAGTTGCAGACAATTTTGATTTATCTTTTTCAAACTTTTCATAGACCTACAATTACATTCTGAATGACTA
>NC_051406.1:46128376-46129604 GCF_015228065.2 Penaeus monodon | reverse complement strand
CACAGGAATTAAACATTCCTGTGAAAAAGAATTCTTTGTTTTTAGATTGCCAAGAGTTAGGTATTCTGTGATGAGGTGTGCCAATTTTATTTCCAGCATACTGTTACAATTCCCAGCATTTGTCTAGAGTGCACTAGGTATATTTCTTGGTGCACATTATTATCTGGAAATGTAGTTCAGTGGTGTATAGCATCTTGCATTTTCAAGAGTTGAAGTGGCATAAGAATTTAGAATTTAAGACATTGCTTAAATGAGAAAGGGATCAGGCATCATGCCACATCCCAGGTGTCACAGAGCTTGCTAGACTAACAGAGTGCTATGCTAATATTTGCTAGTATTCATTGTATTTAGGATTTCCTCTTCTAAGATAATAGTATTAATAAACATGTCGGCAGATTAATAATGTAGCTAATGATATGTTTTTCAGATGTGAGGAAAGTCTAGCTGCTGTCTCACCTGAACAACTCTGTATCATGAAGAAGATTTTGGACCTTACTGACAATACACTTATCATTCCAAAGTCAGCAGAAGCAATCAAGTACAGTCTTTACCACTTGGCAGTTGAATGGGACAAGTAAGTTAGTCCTGTTGGCAGTTTTCTCATGATAAGTCTTTATATTTCTGTACATGTTAAGCCTGCTCACTTTTGTCCAGCTTTCTCCATATCAGTGGTCTTTTTTTTTTCTTCATCTTTTCATATGAGAAAGCACCTGTCACTGCTGACATCTGGCATCCTACACAGGGTGTCCAGAGACCAACAAGAAGAGGTCCTAGAACTTTTGGTGCTGCTTTAAAGTCATGAGTAAAGGTTTATACAGGATAGCTCTAGCTGAAAGTATCGAAGATTTTGGAGTGGTTTGTTTTTTATCACTGATTTCTTGTAAACCTTGAAATCCTTTATCAAATGAATAAAAGGCCAAGATCTTGACCTAGAGTTCGTGAATGTGCTTATTAACCTGTTTGATGGGGGTGCCTAGGTGACTGCAAGTGGCCCATAGGCCATGTGCAGTCTCGTAGTCTTATGACTTTATTAATTATCATATCATACAACCTTTGATATCCATATTTCAAAGAAATTGCAATATTCTTTCCAAAATATTACCATATTAGTGTCTTTACAAATGTAGACAATTTTTTGGAGGACAAAAACTGAAGAGAGAGGAAGCAAATGCACAATGAAATTGAGAAAAAATTTAAATTTGTCATTTGGTCACATATGAAATTAAAT
>NC_051406.1:46125023-46125119 GCF_015228065.2 Penaeus monodon | reverse complement strand
TTTTAAAACATTAGCACCAACACTATTCACACACGTATGAAAAAAGTCTTCTTTTTTTTAAATTTTGTCGCGTGATAGGTTCAGCACCAAAATTAC
>NC_051406.1:46121275-46121357 GCF_015228065.2 Penaeus monodon | reverse complement strand
ATTAATAAATTTTAAACCCAAAAATATGTAGTAGTTGTAAGTAGTGGGGGGCTGAACCTACACGCGACAAACCCAGAAAAAA
>NC_051406.1:46119868-46119965 GCF_015228065.2 Penaeus monodon | reverse complement strand
GATGATGAAATAAATTTAAAATTTTTACATTTTAAAAGATTACTTTATTTTTTTTTGGTTATATTTGAATATATACAAACAAACCACATACTTTAAT
>NC_051406.1:46112801-46113891 GCF_015228065.2 Penaeus monodon | reverse complement strand
TAAAAGAAATGTAATCTGAAAGAATGTTCATATGAATGTAGTGAGTACTGATTAATTCCAATTTAATTTTGATAGATTCAACTGCCTGAAATTACTTCTAGAAGCAAATATCCCTCCAGATGCTTTTCTTCAAGAAACGAGTAATGCCGTGTTGGATGAGGCTGACGTTAGTCTTTTCCGTCAAGTTAGTACTTTAGATATGTATTAATGTTTTTTAAGAATTAAGCATTGTTATATATTGAGAAGTGAATATAATTTTTATTGTACAGTTATTGCCTCATTAGCATTATGATAATGTTTCTCAATATTGTCACAGGTTCCGCTAGTTCTCCCTCTGGAAATTAATGTTGACACCCCACTTGGATTTCTTCTATCAAAACCTTTCACAAGAGAGAGAATAGATACAGCAAAGTTAATGATCCACAAAGGTAAGACAGGAAAACAGATTTGGACCAATAGTCTTCTTACTACCGTCACATATAACCCATTCACGATGGATCCCTTCGAGTGCTGTACACCCTCATTTCTGGGCGTTGTCCAGCAGAAAGTGCCCATTGTCAGGGACCTATGCACAACCCAATTGGAGCATAATCTCTGATTTTATACCCCTTGTTTAGCAAAGAGTTTATTGAAAATTAGGCTTTAGATAGGTGAACATGAAGTTTGGCAAGCTTGTAAAGTTTGAATGCAATCTCAACATGTGTTGTAATGGTTGGAAATTTTAGTATAGAGTCCAGACTAATAATGCCTATTTTATAACTCAGTAAGATATGCGTGTATGTGTGCACACATGTTTGTGTGTGGTTGGAGGTTTATGCTTCTTCAAATAATTTTAAATTTTTATTTTGCAGGATGTTCAGTTAATGCAGTAAATAAAAAGACTTTACCTCCTCTGGTAGCTGTAGTAAAACATCAGCGAGCTGTTTATAGCAACAATGACTTGGGGTGTGAAATACTTGAGTTCCTTTTGGAACATGGGAGCAATATTATGTATAAAATAAGGTAAGAAGGACACATATGAATCTATTTGAATACTCATTGACAGATGCATATTCACATTCATAGAGTTTGCTCTGTAAGTATTCAGTGC
>NC_051406.1:46110830-46112506 GCF_015228065.2 Penaeus monodon | reverse complement strand
CTGAAGTTGATTTAAATAAATAAAAAACTGCTTGTAAAATGTTCTTGATCAACTCATAATAATAAAGATTTGAGATCTTATATAGACAAGAATAAAAGGGTAACAGTTTGAAAAGTCTCTCTCAAAAAAGTATAAAGATGATTCATCATTTACAAACTCTTATTTTCCACAGAACCACCTAAAACAAAGGGGCAGGTATCCTCTTTTTAAGGCGTATTTTTATTGAAATAAGAGATCAAATTTCATATGAACTAAAGACTTATTTTCTTTTTATTTCAGAGACTGTGATATTCTTCCAGTAACACTGTATGTTGCATCTTTATTTAATGTCGCTGCCTTGTTCAAGATTCTGCAGCATGGAGTTCCTGTTTCTCGGGTATTCACTTATGCAGCTCTGCAAGCACTTAGTCTACATTACAGATCATCTTCGTAAGTAGCAGTAGCCATAGATTAAATAGTTTAACAAGTTTGGGTCCAGTGATGATACATTTATGCAAAATTAATTTTGTCTTGTATTCATCATCATTTGTAGTCAGCTGTGTGTATATATTTGTATATGTATGCATGCCTACCTGCTTGTGTGTCTAATTACCGGCATGCGTTTCTGATGTGTGTTTGTTTTCACTAACACTTTCTTAACTCCATTTTTTGTTTATTTTCACACTAGATAATCATGAATTTACCAGAATTCATATTGTCTCTGTGCAGTATTATTTTTATAGTGGAATAGAATATATTATTACTGATGGCTATGAGAACAATTTAAAGAGTATCAGCTGCTTCATTGTGGCAGAGTATTCCCTGTCACCATAAGAGCATGTAAATGAATGAATGCATTAGTGAATAAGTAAACAGAGGATAAATGGATAACTTTAAACCATTCTTCACAACCTGCCCTCACAATGTAAATGACCCCCCCCTCTACCCAACCTGACATCTCCCTGGGGTAAGGGTTAGTGAATATATTTATCACCACATCCAAACTTATTTACTTTGAATGCTTTCTTTTCATATTGATGATCACATAGTATCAAGTCTTTATAAAGGTTAAAAAAGTTAGTATAGAAAACTTATTATTTCATGATAGGAATAACCATGTTGAACCAAACCAAATAACCCATGAATAATTGAGATGATGGAAGGTGAGTCAGGACATGGAAGACATGTGAAAGAGGTGTGAGGGAATGTTTTGAGGGCTGAAAAAAAAGGTTTTGTCAGCAGAATTAGCAAAATGGATGCTGCACCTGGGCAGGGCATTAGATAGCATTAAAAGATAAGAGTCCATAACTTGTCAATTTCTAGGTGGTTATTATGATTGTTGTAAATATTCTTATTGAGCTATGATTTTGTATTGTATTACATGTATTAATTACATAAAGAAGAAAGAGAGCACTGTTTAGGTGAATCCTTACAAGGAAAAGAAAGACTAACAGACAGAGAGGCTGTGAATTATTTGATCATGTATCATCACAAGTAAAGCTGTTGATTATCAGCTTGGCCAACCAAAGTACGTAATCAGTAATATCAACACAAAAACTGTCGTTACAATCAGTCAGATGCGTAATCCATGGCTGTCATGAAAGAAAATCCTGGATGCACTCCCACTTGCTGTACTCAGACAGTCTGAGAGGATATATGAAAACTCTGAGTTATCAGAAGATATATGTAGCTTGAGG
>NC_051406.1:46110445-46110748 GCF_015228065.2 Penaeus monodon | reverse complement strand
TTGGTCTAAAAGTTGCTATGTCATATAAACCTGTGCGGTTGGGGGGAAAAAATGGATCAAACTTTGTCACAGTTTTTTAATGAAACAGACCACTAACTATCATGAGAAAACTATCACTCAAAAGTAGCCTTACTTAGCATTCCCAAGTACTGTTTAGTGGTAATATATATTTGAAGAATAGTCGTATATCCAGTATGGCATTTGCATATCCAAATGTAAAAAGATTTTCCAAATTTCTATAAAGAATGGAGGAAATGGAGAAAACATATAGTTGGACAAAAACCATGATTGGTACTAGGCTAG
>NC_051406.1:46107366-46107874 GCF_015228065.2 Penaeus monodon | reverse complement strand
AAGACCATGGGCTTTTTCCTTTATACTCTTAAATACGTAAAATATATGCATATACTTTGGTCACACTTCATTTATTTCTAAAAGCATTCCTTTTTTTTTTTTTTACAGATTTTACACCATATATCCATTATTTCCATGGAGAGTCATATCCTGGCTCCATACTGTTAACTTATTTTTGCCACAATTCAGCCTTGACACAGATATGTTATTTGACCAGCATAGAATGGTAGATGATGAAAATTTGTCAAATGCTTGGAAAAACTTCAGCAAAACTATTGGTAAGTATCTTCCTTTTTTATTTGCTCAGTACACTTTGAACTTAGGCAATATACACAGGGGATCCCCATTATTCATCATTAATATGGACCAAAAAAATATGATGGATAACATATTTATGAAAAGTGATACACAATATCCCATAAGTCAGTCCCATAGTCTTTGTGTATATTCTTAAAATTATAATTTAAAAAATTTTATCAACATTTTTATCTAAGAAAGATGATACTGT
>NC_051406.1:46106018-46106222 GCF_015228065.2 Penaeus monodon | reverse complement strand
CATACAAAAGAGAAATGCTAACTTTGGATGGTTTGAAAATGGTGTAAGTACTGCTCACATCACACAAGTTGGGGGGATGGGGGTCCAAGGTAGGTTGAGTTATGGACGAGGAGATGAAAGACTATACCTCATTTTATGTCAGCCATCTTGTCTTCATTTTCAACAAGACCTATTGTTTATGCATACTCTATCTGGAATTCATGT
>NC_051406.1:46105507-46105949 GCF_015228065.2 Penaeus monodon | reverse complement strand
GGGGACATTTTTGTGTAAGTTTTGCCATTAATGATGAATCTGCAAAAAGTCAAGCAATGAAAGAGTGAAAAGACGAATAATGGGGAACCTTGTACCACTATAGATTATTTATATCCATAGACTGCTGTATCTTCTTTGAGATAATATACTTTATGATAGTAACCAATAGGATATACATCAGCCTTTTTCCTCTCCTTGGATTATGTTTTAAGAAATGGACATTTGCATTTCAGGTTCCCCTAAAAGTTTGCAACAACTGTGTGTTTTAGCTGTCAGAGAGGCAGTTGGTACTGCAAAAGGTTGGCCTCGGCTGATACACTTTCTGAAACAGTTAGAATTCATGAATGCTCCACTCCCACCAATAATTATGGACCTTTTATTATTTACGCAGGTATGATTGTTTAAACCTTAATATGTGCTTGAATATTTTAACCCATTGGAT
>NC_051406.1:46102551-46103299 GCF_015228065.2 Penaeus monodon | reverse complement strand
TAATATAATAGAATTATTATAATTACATATGATATATATATCAGTAAATTAAGTATTAATAAGTATAATATATATATTATAGATGTACAATTATAACTTATTTCTCAAAAATTCTATTTGAGTATCTGCCTTTCCTGAGTCAACCACCGAGAACTCTGGTACAAGAGAGACTGCTTGAGTCACCACACTACGGACCTGAGAGGTTAATGCAGAGGAAGAGGATAGTACCATAATGAGAATGAACGGGAAAGTGATGATGGGTCTGAGGGAACAGTGATGCCAGAGATGAAAAGCCTGAAAGATGAGAGTATGGAACATGGACAAGACCTAGAAGACAGTTACTGTAATGATGAAAAAGAGACAGGTAATGATGGTCATGCCACTGTGGAAGAGGAGTCCAGTGGTGGCAAGAAAGAGCCTTGTGAGGCTACTGGTAAGAACAGCTTTCAGTCTTAATAACCAGAAATGAAAGTATACTGAGATTATTAAACAGTAAGTGACCAAATGTGTTTGAAAAATTGAGAGTATTATAGGAAATAGATTATTTTGATAAATCAGACTGTAAATATTTTAAAATGCTAAATGAATATCCTTTCAAATGATCTTGCACATTCCAATCTTATACAGAGTAATCACAGCAATGTACAAATGGACTCTGGTTCATGAAAAGAATCTAATAAAAAAATTCATATTATCAAAGCCCCCCATTTACCCATCTTTTCAGATATATTACAAGAATAAGGTGGTT
>NC_051406.1:46100302-46101007 GCF_015228065.2 Penaeus monodon | reverse complement strand
AACCACCTTATTCTTGTAATATATCTGAAAAGATGGGTAAATGGGGGGCTTTGATAATATGAATTTTTTTATTAGATTCTTTTCATGAACCAGAGTCCATTTGTACATTGCTGTGATTACTCTGTATAAGATTGGAATGTGCAAGATCATTTGAAAGGATATTCATTTAGCATTTTAAAATATTTACAGTCTGATTTATCAAAATAATCTATTTCCTATAATACTCTCAATTTTTTCAAACACATTGGTCACTACTGTTAATAATCTCAGTATACTTTCATTTCTGGTTATTAAGACTGAAAGCTGTTCTTACCAGTAGCCTCACAAGGCTCTTTCTTGCCACCACTGGACTCCTCTTCCACAGTGGCATGACCATCATTACCTGTCTCTTTTTCATCATTACAGTAACTGTCTTCTAGGTCTTGTCCATGTTCCATACTCTCATCTTTCAGGCTTTTCATCTCTGTGTCATCACTGTTCCCCTCAGACCCATCATCACTTTCCCGTTCATTCTCATTACTGGTACTATCCTCTTCCTCTGCATTAACCTCTTCAACATAAGAGTCCTCTTCGACCTCAGAGTCCGGTGGTGACTCAGGAGCCAGATAGCTCAACATCGCATTTTGTGGAGGGCAGCAGAATAAGCTATCACTCTGTACCTGAAAGTAACATATATCAATCAGTTTATTACTGTAGTTTGAAATA
>NC_051406.1:46098611-46099221 GCF_015228065.2 Penaeus monodon | reverse complement strand
ATATGAAATATTATGATTATAATTAGCATTAGAAGTGAATAGTACTGCCATATTGAATTGTAACTGGAGATATATCATATATGTAAATATCTGAGTATATAGATTAATGATTTAGAAATACATTTGATAATGAGTAAAATTTGAATAATATACATATAATAGCCTTATAATATTATAAAATAATTATATATATATATGTATGATAATAATAATAAAATACTAAATTCATATTAAAATATCATATAATATATTTATATATATTATATATTGCTAGAATTTTGCATACCTAAGTATATGATAGAATATACACATAATATAATAATAATTCTATATACATAATGATAATATATAAATATAAACTATATAATAATTTATGCAGATTAAGAAAATAAATCCTTTTATGTAAAAGTGTGAATATCTTGAGAATATATAATATACATGAAATAACTATGATATTATCTGCTGCTATATATCAAATTTTATATAAAATGACTATAATCCCTTTCTAATAATTCAATTCTAATTGACTTAACAAAAAGATAAAAGTATATCATTTAACATTGTTGACTAAATTGTAAATATCTTTTTGCCTGAAACGCTTCCTGGGGAT
>NC_051406.1:46098199-46098397 GCF_015228065.2 Penaeus monodon | reverse complement strand
TTAAAAAGATAGATGGTTTATGTGTTTGTGTACCCATATGATTATTAATTTTTGATTGGTCTGAATAATGACAGCTACACTGGTACTTCGTGGTTTTGTTGTTGCTGATCCACTTTATTTTTCAGTTTTTTTATCTGCTTCTGAATAAACGATTATGACATTGGTGTCATGTGTAAGTCAATGGGTGTCATTATTTTT
>NC_051406.1:46097756-46097897 GCF_015228065.2 Penaeus monodon | reverse complement strand
TGGCAGCAGTACTGTTTACTGTTTTTCATTCTTCTGAAACATATATCGTTTCATTGGAATTTGATATTCACCAGTGCAATATGTCATAACTAATATTACAGATCTGTAAGTGTTTTGTGTGTCAGACACATTCATTCTCAT
>NC_051406.1:46097099-46097662 GCF_015228065.2 Penaeus monodon | reverse complement strand
CCCCCCCTCCCCATCTTTCCCTTTCTACCCCCCTACTTCTCCCTCTCTCCTCCTGTCTTTTATTCCCTTCTTCCTACCCATCCCTACCTTCCCTCTCTCTTTTCTTCACCTTTGCTGTGGTATGAGTATTCAATTATTATTTTTTTTAACTACAAGACAAGGAATTAAATGTATCTTCTTAAGCTTATAGTATATATGAAGAAGTCTGTATATAGTATTATAACAGTTTCTGATTTTGTTGTCCTATTTTTATGATTTTTTCCTGTTATTTTTAATTCTTTTTATAGGAAACAGCCTTCATTGGAAACCAGCCTGTAACAAGGTCTTCATCAGCAACAAGCAGTCGCAGCTACATAGTGAACAAGAGTACTCATACAAACTCGTCACTGAACCAAATGTCCCCATGGCTTGTAGCTGATCCACCTGCACCAGTATCATCAACCAAGCTGGATCCCCCTAAAGTCCGTACAGTCATAACTACAGAGCTTTGAAAGAAATTCATTTTATTTGCACTTTTTAGTAGCACTCCGATTTCATCATGTAATTCATGTAGGGTATTGCTG
>NC_051406.1:46095441-46097071 GCF_015228065.2 Penaeus monodon | reverse complement strand
AACTCCATGACATTGGAGTGTATACTTTTGTGTGGTAATATATTTCTTCCAGTCAAATATAAAATGCTGTATTAGTTGTATCATTCTTTTCCATTAGACAAAAATTAAAGAATGTCATGAGCTACATGAGAAGCAGCTATGGTAATGTGTGCCTTCTTTGCCTTTCATATATTTTTAAAAGAAAACTGTAACTACATGTATATAATCATCTTATTTTCTCACTGAATGGTTGATTGTAGAGGTGATGTTGCTGCAAATTGTCTAATTTAGATTCATCTCTATTTAATCTTGATACATTTTTGGTTATAAATCAATATGATTATGGTTTTCTTTTTTCCCTTTTATGTAAATTTATTCTAAAAAAAGTAATTTTCTTTTCTGAATGCAGTATTGATGTCTTATTGAACCTATAGTCAATCATTCCTCATTAATATGAAACAGTGATTATTCACCTCATAACTTTATGTACAATAACTAAAATGACATGTCAAGAACCCTATGGATTTTCTGCTTGGCATAAAATATAAGGTTGCTGGTCTTGGGGTACAATAGACCTTGGTTGTTAATACCCTCACTCCTGGCCCCCTATCCTGGTATAGGGTTTTACTGTAAGAGTCATTGCTTCCTTCTGCTTTGCTTAGTTTTAGGCTGTCATATGCAAATGCTGAGTTTATTAAGATGTTCATTGTGCCAAATTATGTGCAATATCATTTAACAGCTTTGTTGATGGGTCACTGACTAAGCAATCTGAAGTTGAAGTAAGGACTGGTCACCATACCTTGTTCATGTATTCTTCTTTTGATCTTGGATTATCAATTAGAAGGATACAAAATTATTTTAAAAGCTGTATGCATTGTCATTATTTTGTAAATCTTCTTGTACTATACTATACTTTTCCTGTTTTATGAGGCAGTGGTAGGACTTGTATTAACTGGTACCAGGAGTGCAGTGGGTTTCTTATCCTGTTGCCGCCCTCTCTGTGATGTTTTTTTTATTGATGAGTCTTCATAATTTTGAATGATTCTTTATCAATTTTTTCTATGATTTTGAGTGACAGTACTGCTCAAAAATGTATGAAGGATGTTAGTATGAAAAGTATTACTTCCATAAAACCAAAACTTACCAAATTTATTCATGTAGATTTATTGTATTTGGGATACACCTTGTTATTGGAAATATGAGGAATATAGTTATATATTTTCTTTGATTGTAATCTGCTGCATATTCTTAGACAATAGTTAATAGAACTGTAAGAGCTATGACAGCAAATAACTAACCAGATGAGTTTGGAAACAAGATGATATTTAACAGCTAAGAGTTTTTTGTACAGTGAAGGTGTAATATATGTGTGATATGAAAAATATGTGTATTTATTTATATAATAATCCTTTTTGTTGTACAACGTAAGTGTACAGAACTTTCTTGTTTGCTGTATTCATTGATAAACCGAGATATGGTATGAAATTGCTAACTGATACTGAAAGATGTTTTATGCTCATATATGGAATGTCCTCAGCAAATGGCAGCAGTGATAGTGACTCTCTAACATTTTTATATTGCAGTCATCAGATGAAGAAAAATATACATAATTTGTATGATTTATTACAAATAAGATACCCCCCAATCCCTA
>NC_051406.1:46092948-46093076 GCF_015228065.2 Penaeus monodon | reverse complement strand
TCCATATGGCATTGGAATTGGCAGGGGGGTGACCTCCCTTCATAAACCCCTTGACTGACATTCAGATGAAGCAGCTGTCCAGCAGATCTTCACCCATGCCCTAAGCAAGCAGCAGGAAACCAGGGTGA
>NC_051406.1:46092467-46092718 GCF_015228065.2 Penaeus monodon | reverse complement strand
GAGAGATAGAAAAAACTAGTAAGGTATGCATATGAGCATGATTTGTGAAGCCAATATCTCAAGATTATGTCTGCAGACCAAAGTCTAAATTTAGCATCTGCCAATTACCTCTTATGTCAGTGTGGGAGAAAACGGAGAGAAGAGGAGGAATAATTAGTGGGAGGTAAAAGATAATGAAGGAAAGCAAGAAAAAGAGAATGCAGGAGGGGGCAATATATAATTACATACATAAATAATCTATATCTATTCTC
>NC_051406.1:46091736-46091985 GCF_015228065.2 Penaeus monodon | reverse complement strand
AGAATAGATATAGATATTTATGTATGTAATTATATATTGCCCCCTCCTGCATTCTCTTTTTCTTGCTTTCCTTCATTATCTTTTACCTCCCACTAATTATTCCTCTCTTTCTCTCCGTTTCTCCCACACTGACATAAGAGGTAATGTGGCAGATGCTAAATTTAGACTTTGGTCTGCAGACATAATCTTGAGATATTGGCTTCACAAATCATGCTCATATGCATACCTTACTAGTTTTTTCTATCTCTC
>NC_051406.1:46091376-46091530 GCF_015228065.2 Penaeus monodon | reverse complement strand
CTGTCTGGTCACCCCTGTTTACTTCTCACCCTGGTTTCCTGCTGGCTTGCTTAGGGCATGGGTGAAGATCTGCTGGACAGCTGCTTCATCTGAATGTCAGTCAAGGGGTTTATGAAGGGAGGTCACCCCCCTGCCAATTCCAATGCCATATGGA
>NC_051406.1:46088230-46089028 GCF_015228065.2 Penaeus monodon | reverse complement strand
TTGAGACTGAGTTGATTATTTAATGCTTTCTGCCACATACTTCATTCTTTAGATTAATGTGAATGTTTCATGTTCTGCTGCAATAAACATTTATGACTAAAAATATAAGTTTAGTTTTTTGAAATTTAAAAAGTTGCTTTTTTAAAAATTCTGATAATGAAATTCTACAACCTCTTCAAAAAAAAAACCCCTTAAAGTTTATATCACTCCCTTTACTGTACGTTCCATAAAACCCCTTTTCTGGAGAAGTAAATTAGCATTGGTTGGATCTCATTATTTTGGGACTGACTGAACATGAGAACATGAAGAGCATTTTTGCCGAATATCCACTTGTTGATATCAGCTTTTTTTCAAGAGAATTCAGTGATGTCTTAGCCCCGGGGGAATACATTCTTTTATTATCAAAAAACAAAAAAAAAAATATATACAAACATTTAGGGGGATATTAAGGTCAATATTACAAAATTTCACATCTGCATAACTGAAATACGGTACCCTATTTGTAAATTGCCAAAAATTCAGTTTTTTACCAGTTTCCATTAAAAGTCTAAGACCTTTAAAACTAGTTGTCTCAAAATCAATTAATTTTAGTCAAAAATGTACATGGTCCGATTATTTAAAGAAAGAAACCCTTTAAGTGTAAGGGATCAATGGGAAACCCCTTAATTACAAACAAACCAATACGGGGTGAGGCTTGGTAAAGTGGGTTTCCCCTTATTTTTTTTTCAACCCTTCCAAAAGGAGCCCTGACACCCTAGGAAATGTGCATACTGTGCAGAGAGTTTGCTGTTCCCGAAG
>NC_051406.1:46087926-46088187 GCF_015228065.2 Penaeus monodon | reverse complement strand
CCCATGAAATACCATTACCCTCCTCTCTATGGTCAAGGCATCAAAAAAGAATTGTTTGGGCAATATGAGAAGGTGGGGGGGTAATAGAGGGTTTTGGGTGTTAGCCTATGGTATTTGAAGGAAGAGGAAATAAAAAGGCTGTTAACCCCACCTCCCCTTATTTCTTGGGATGCAAGGGCAAAAGCCCCACACCTTTTGCAATTAAATTAGGCGAAAATTGGGGGAACCCTCCCAATGACAGAAAGTTGAAACACTATCACA
>NC_051406.1:46087628-46087900 GCF_015228065.2 Penaeus monodon | reverse complement strand
ATATATACACTTTAACACATAACATATTTTTTAAACACTGTAGGTAGGTTTTGGGTTTGGTTAAACCCTTTCACAATGGTGCAACACCGCACTCTGACATAAATTTGAAAAAAACCACCTCTCAGAAATTTAGGGACCTCCCCTTCAAAACCCCACCCTTAAATACTGTTTTAAAATCTTAAACCTTCCACCCTAAAAATTTTGACCAAACCAAAACCAAATCTCTCCCATAATAACTAAACCTGCACTCAATAGTACGCTAGAAACCCCCT
>NC_051406.1:46082691-46083712 GCF_015228065.2 Penaeus monodon | reverse complement strand
CTATGGCTATTGCATTCATTTGCTACCTTTCATATTTAGTAACATTTTCCCTGAGTCTTATAACATTTTGAAGGTGCTGGGGCATGCTGGTAGCCAGATTTTCAAAGTAATCATGGTCCATGTCTTTCCAGACTAATGCAATGGTCTCCTGCAGGCATGGAATTGATGCGTTTGGAATTGTGCCCATCTGCTCCTTGATGTGTACCCAGTTCATCTGCTCCTTGATGTGTACCCATACATTCTCTATCAGATTCAGGTCTTGCGAGTTTCCTGACCTCTCCAAAACAGAACTTTTGTTCTGAAAAATGTCCCTGACTTTTTGTACATAAAAATACCAAAGAAAGAATACATGAAATCCTTCAAGACATCCAGATAGTTTTCTGACTGCATGGTTGAGTTCTTCAGCAGGAAATACAGCTCACCTGCACCTCTTTCACTGCTGAAAATGCCCCAAACCATCACATAAGCTGGATGTTTGATCCCCTTGACAGTGTAGTGGGGGTCAAATCAGCTGCTACCTTCTGGACACATTTGCTGCTTACCCTGATACCCTTTTCCACTGTTGAGGGGACCAGAACTTGTCATTGTGGGCAAAAGCCATCCTCTTTACCTTCATTTCTTAAGCATTAGTTTGATGGCAGCTTCAAAAGAGGACAAGTTGAGGTGACACTGGAGGCAGCACCATGTCGGGTGGCAAAACATCGTATAGTGAGGACGGCAAAGGTTTTTCTTTTTTCATCCTACCAGCAACAAAAGTCTAACATACATTTCCCGCTGGATAAGTTGGGTTTCTTATATCACCAAAGTAGATCGATTCTTGTAAAACTGAAAGGGAAAAAAAAAGGGGGGGACAAAAGTCCAAAAATTTTCCCGTGTTATTTCATTTTATTGTTATAAATTTTTTTACCCTTTTTATCAATATATTTCTGTCCCCCATAAGATGAGAATAATTAATACTGATTTTGTAATTACTATTATCATTATTACTATTAACATTGCTATGTTTATCATATTATCTCAG
>NC_051406.1:46081203-46082102 GCF_015228065.2 Penaeus monodon | reverse complement strand
CCATTTATATTAAATAAATAATTATACATAATAAAAAATATAAAAATTTTTTATTATAATTAAAATTTACAAAAAAAAATTTCATTATTATATTTTTTTAAAATATAAATTTTTACATTTATTTAAAATTTAAATAATATCTAATATTATATATATATTTATATAAAATAATATATATATTAATGTCGACAAGATACATGTTTGTGTTTAAGTTGTTAAGTACAGTTCAGAAAATTTTGTCCCCTTTAAACAACCACTAAAAATGTTAGGAAGTTGATGAATAAAACGTGAGGAATGAAACATTCCATGGGTTTGTAAAGAAATTCAAGGGTTTGTTAAACCCTATACAAAGGAGTAAAATATTTTTTTATTAGGATCGGGTTTACAATGCCATGACAACCGACCAACTTTCATAGTCATAAATGGCATGGGAATGTGCCTCACAGGAATAAAAATTTTGTAAAGTTGTTAAAGTTTAGATGAAATCATTAGAAAAATTTTGTTTTTAGAAAATATATGGGATGTCAGACACATGACAAAACATACATGTTGGGGACCAAGACATCCATTGTTTTAATAATCTAGTTTTTTTTCACAGAAATGTTGAAGTGATGTTGAACTGAAAGGAACACACATTTTAAACATTCCAAGGACATATCAGGGTGTAAATTTAAAAGCTGAGCAAGATCCAAACAGATGAAGGTGATGATGGGGTAAAAATGAAAAGGTATTAAGAAAATTGTTGTTAAAAATTTTCCCAAAAATGGAAATAAAAAAAATAAATATGTGAAGTTAAAATGATAGAGAGTAGAAGGATAGGAAAAAAATATAATATTTATTGGTAAAAAACCAATAAATAAAGATAACTTTTTCCCAAGTAACATATGATAGTAATTCAT
>NC_051406.1:46079949-46080477 GCF_015228065.2 Penaeus monodon | reverse complement strand
GAATGAAGCAAGTTAGGGCCACATTTGTATGGGTGGTGAACTTCTATGGCCTGCAGTACATATAACTGTATGTAATTATATATAACTATGTAATGGAAAGGATTCATGCTGAATAATTTGTAAACAAGAGAATGAAGGAAAATACAGGTAAACACAAGATAATGCTGAGGATCTTTTCTCTATATTACCTGTTTATATCTAGAGGCAACAGTATAGCTTTCCTATTTTTCCTTCCAGTGTTTATGAATGAAAATTAAATCAAATCTGATTTCTTCAATTCTGTTATTTCAGCTATAACCAGTAATAATATTGATATCGTGAAGGAACTTCTAGATGCTGGCGCTAATGTTAATCGTGAAGATCATCACTCAGGGCTGCCTCTTCATGTTGCCACTGATCAGGTATGAAGGCTTGCAGAAATAATGAAGAGTTATTTGCATGTGCTAGTAAAACAAAATACATGATTATAGATCAACTACCACATTTTTTCAAGGTTGATTGTACTTGTTTGATTTTAACTTGAAACAT
>NC_051406.1:46079319-46079868 GCF_015228065.2 Penaeus monodon | reverse complement strand
CAAGTTAAAATCAAACAAGTACAATCAACCTTGAAAAAATGTGGTAGTTGATCTATAATCATGTATTTTGTTTTACTAGCACATGCAAATAACTCTTCATTATTTCTGCAAGCCTTCATACCTGATCAGTGGCAACATGAAGAGGCAGCCCTGAGTGATGATCTTCACGATTAACATTAGCGCCAGCATCTAGAAGTTCCTTCACGATATCAATATTTTTACTGGTTATAGCTGAAATAACAGAATTGAAGAAATCAGATTTGATTTAATTTCATTCATAAACACTGGAAAAGGGAAAAAAAGGAAAGCTATACTGTTTCCTCTAGTAAAAACAGGTAATATAGAGAAAAGATCCTCAGCATTTTTCTTGTGTTTACCTGTATTTTCCTTCATTCTCTTGTTTTACAAATTATTCAGCATGAATCCTTTCCATTACATAGTTATATATAATTACATACAGTTATATGTACTGCAGGCCATAGAAGTTCACCACCCATACAAATGTGGCCCTAACTTGCTTCATTCAATTAAAAAAAATTAACCCTCCTT
>NC_051406.1:46078488-46078690 GCF_015228065.2 Penaeus monodon | reverse complement strand
TATGTTTTGAAAGTATCGTTATTATGTAAAACTATATGTGGATAGTTATAATTAATTTAAATTTTTTAAAAAATTTTCACATATCACATTCACTAGAATCTACTATCATGGTGTGGGGGTACTTAAGGGCAACAGAGGTTGGGATCTGTTATTTCACATTGGAGTTTGTTACCACATACAATCATTATCATTTCTTTTTCCT
>NC_051406.1:46077777-46078463 GCF_015228065.2 Penaeus monodon | reverse complement strand
TTTGTTTATCATCTTTCAAACTCTTCCCACATTATTTATTCCTGTTCCCTCTCCCATTGTCCATTTATGAAAATATGTTAAAAACATGTTGCTTAGTACCTTTGGGCAGTGGTAACACCCAATCATCACCCTTCATCATGTTGGGATCTGCTCCAGCTTTGATTAGAAGTTTAACAACCACTGTATGACGTGTTCCTTGGCAGCATGCCAGCTGTAATGGTGTTGTTCCTTCATGTGTCAGAGCATCTACTTCAACATTTTCTGATGAAAAAAAAAAATACTAAGATTATCAAAAACATGCTGAACTGCCTCATAACTGTAGGATCACAAACATGTATGTTTGTGTGCATGTGTATGCTGACATGCCTATGATAATATTTTAAACAATATTTAATCAGTAGATCGAGTTCAGGTTCTAAGGACATTAATAAGACCAACAAATATTAACAAAATATTCACCTGATCCTGTCAGAAGGGAAACACATTCAGCATGCCCATTATATGCAGCTTCATGAAGAGGTTGCCAGCCTCGGTTGTCATGTCCATTAGCTGCATAACCTTTTTTCAGGAGTTCCTTTAAGTAAAAAAAAGTATTTGTAACTCCTTTGTATAGTTGATGGACACACCTTGAAATTTCTTTACAAATAACACATGGCAAATGCCTTTCATTCATAAACAGTTTATTT
>NC_051406.1:46071509-46071910 GCF_015228065.2 Penaeus monodon | reverse complement strand
AAAGTAACAATAATTTTTTTCTGACTGTACATATATGCTATCCCTGGAGGGATTGGATTAACTCTTTGGAATTTGCACCAGCAACAAAACTGAGAGTTTTTAGTAGCAGGTTAATTACCTTAATATATTCTGATTTTGCAAGGAAGAACATTACTGGTATTTGGTAAAATAATAAATTTGTACACATGGGTATGACTCAGAATGTGGTATTTTGAAGGGAAGTTTAAATCTCTTCTTATTGTGTTCATGCCACAACTTCTTCTAATATTCTATATCTTTTAGCAAATATAAGGTTTGGTGATTAGTAGGATAAGGATAAGGAAACAGTGTTTGTGGATGTAGGTCTTGACACCAAAACTTGATCAGCTAGGAGTGCAGCATAACTTGCAGTTACTCACTTC
>NC_051406.1:46070763-46071103 GCF_015228065.2 Penaeus monodon | reverse complement strand
TCAGGCAAATTAAGCAGTAGATTCTGATGCTTTCACAGAACTGACATTCAATTAGTAAATAACCAGTTCCTCATTACAGTACCAATGAAACAATGTTGGGATTAACTCTTAACATAAGCATACTTGAAGCAGTTGAGTATCACCAAGACGGGCAGCTAGACCAACAGAGGAGCTTGTATCATCATAGGCCTCTGTGAAGTCCATATTTTTCTTCCTCTTGTTTGACAATTTTCGAGAAGACAAGAGGTTCTGTAATAAACATTTGTATTTTAGTTTTTTACTCCAATCTTCTTACTATAATGTTTCTTTTTAACTTGTTTACGAAGTAAAGCCCAATAAT
>NC_051406.1:46067240-46067422 GCF_015228065.2 Penaeus monodon | reverse complement strand
ATGAGTAAGAGAGATGTCACAGGGACTCAAAAACAAATATTCCATATTCCCACATAACACAAACTGTCAGTCATGATGCACTATCCACACCATAGTAAGTAATTAAGTTAATCCTTTTATAAAATATGAGTATATTTTTCTTACGATTGTAATAATGATTCCTTGGTTACATACTTTGTCAT
>NC_051406.1:46063941-46064786 GCF_015228065.2 Penaeus monodon | reverse complement strand
CCAAAAATTTCCATGTGATGTAATTCTGCATTCGGAATTGCTCACCCTGTTTGGACAGAGAATTTATTAACTTGCACAGAAAAGTTCTTTGTGTTTGGAACTCAGCTCCTGCATTACAAGTCAACTTTGTTATCAAGTGTTGATTTGGAATTAGTGGACAAAAATAGCTATGTACATCCATATTTCAATGTAACACACTCTTTTACTCAATTCTATGACAGACTTTTAATTAAAAAATTGTTAAATTGTGACATTCTGGCATCTTCTTTGTTTCTAAACTAACCAATATTGCTGAACTGTCTTCTCTCTGGAGATCTGAGTTGATGATGCAGTCTTTGAAGTTACAGACTAAGTCCCTTGTTCCATGTGAAAAAAACAGAATGGACAATGGTGCATGCCAACTTCTCGCCATTCAGGTTCAAATTGGAGAAAAGATTGTCCTAATTGATATAAATTATTGTTATATTTAGCTGACAGGGCTTGTAAAATATGATAAAACCTGAAGAGAATTATTTAAATATAGCACAGTATCTCCAGACTGAATGATTCTCCTGGCTGTCCCTGCAGTTAATATAACACAATCCTTTGAGTCAATTCTACAATTAAAGTGTTCCACTGTAATCTGGTCAACTTAAAACAGTTTACAAATACTAAAAAAAACTTAAGAAACAGGATGAATGCATATTTGTAGGTCAATAGCTCTAAATTTTTTCCAAACCTTAAGTTGGGGCACAGGATCTAGGCTTTAATGCTGTGTTCAGAACTCCACGTCCAACAAGTTGGACAAAATGGACAAGATATTTTGACCATTCGAAACCCATCGTGTCCATCTTGCCTTCCTTCAC
>NC_051406.1:46061842-46063616 GCF_015228065.2 Penaeus monodon | reverse complement strand
CACAGCATAGGGTCTTTGACTGTGGGCAGTGACAGGCACCAGGAGTGGATGCCTCTGAACCAATACAGGAGCTTCACATTAATCTAACTGAAACATGTGGTTTAACAAACAGGTTGATTTGACGGAGGTTGGTTCCTCTGTGCAGCCCAGACTCTGTGGCTGCCTGTGCTTCCTTGTGGGAGAAGGAGTCTTGTGCTGCATTCCTGACCCTACTACTTGTACGGATATAGCATTGCTTATCTTGCTTCTGTCATATTTTGGATGTAGTGTATGCCAGTCACGTCATGAATTATCCGGTAATTACAGCACTCGATAAATGTTTCAATTACCTGCACTTCCACATTTACCTAATAATCGTATCCAATTCTGGTGGCAATGGGGACTGACTCTCCCTGCCTTATTTTGTTGTGTCACTCACCTCTGACCTCTTTCACCTATGGCACAAAGTTTGGCAATCCTGTATAAAATTATTAACAAGGGGAGGTTTCATTTATTGCTTGGCCGAGCAACGCGTTATTGCTTTTCAAGTAACTTTCCAAGTGGCGGGAGCAACTTCCTCTGGCCTCTCGCCCGCACCCTCGGCGATTCGCAGGCGCGGGGCCTTTGAAACAGGGCTCGGGCTGCCGCTGGGCCTGGGCGTCTGTTTTATTGTACGTTAAACTTACAGCATCCTACCTCAAAGTCTAACTTGCTCTGCCTTAAAAAGGAACCCAACGAATATGCAGACAGTATGGGGACCAAACAAAGACCTCTATGAGGTGAACAAGGTTTGTAATTTGTTATTATCCGTCGAACATTTTTCTTTATATTGACTTTGTGGCTCACCATACCTCTAATTCCTCACTTGCAACTAGTCTTCTGCTACAATCGAGCTTCTTGAACTATATCCTCCTCTTGATACCTCTATCCTTCCGTCTACAGCGTTGTATTATAGAAACTCATTGGGTACCCATGGACTTCATGTAGGGGAGACTATGGTAAGTTGATATGAAATTTCACTGGTAAACGAAATTCGAACTTCAAATATAAATCGTTATATCCATTAGGTTCTTAGTCTTGGAACTGAGGGTCCCTTCCTATTTTGACTGCTTTTCCAACAGAAAAAACGAAATTAATATCATCTTTTGCCTTCTACAGAAGAATGAGAATGAGAAACACAAATAGATCGCATCTAGCTTTGGTCTGTCAGTTATTTTTGGGGTCCTACCTCCTTTTTCGATCTTTCAGACTGAATTACTCTCCACAGAATCAGACGTCAGCGACACGACGCTGGCAGCATTGTCTGTAATTTCAACATTGTAGAACCAATGCGAGTGCAGGACCTGCGGTTACAGTAATAACTCTAGAATCATAGCCCACAACGTCCACTTTGAGCCTACTTGGCCATAACAAAGGTAAGAAAATGATTTACATTTCCCGCAGCTTTGATACTTTCTTATGCGCAATTTGAGTAACTACAGCATATACATCAAACACAGTGCAAGCCATTTCTTCAAATTCTTCAAAGACAAACGACAATGCACTGTAAGTAAGCAAGATACACGTAACCATCTTGCAACTAAAACACGTACACAACACGGTTCCAGTCCTTCTTTATACAAAAAAAAAAAACAGTGACAAGATACTACACATCTTTCAGACACCCATACCCAATCCTCTAAACGCAAGGACAAACGAAATGAAGACTTGCCTGAGACGCTCAGCAGGACATTTTATCCCCAGATAATAGAAAAAATCGTCCATATCCTACATGCTCAAGCTGTCTTTTGTAGGG
>NC_051406.1:46060843-46061258 GCF_015228065.2 Penaeus monodon | reverse complement strand
AAAAGCTTACATCTCAAAAATGTGAGGTAACTTAGTTTATCCTCACCCCTCTCTGAATGAGTCCATGTGTGTGCTCAGGTTTCAAATACAGAACTTAGGTATATTAACAGATTAGAATATACACAAAACTTAAAATACAAAAATGCAAGTATTCGGAGCCAATTATTTACTTATTAGCAGAGTGATATAACACGATAATTTTCCACCCTCATAAGTTCTCTCCTGGGCTCACATAATCACATACGGCGCACATAATATATAATATGCCCGCAATATAAACTTATAATCTCAGAGAAAAGGTGAACAGTTTGTTGAGTGAAATGTTAGTGTCTCAGGAGAATTATGCATAACATACGATGTTCATCTTCAACTTAGCAGAAACCTGCTCAAGACATAGTCTCAACAGTCTACGTTT
>NC_051406.1:46058989-46060791 GCF_015228065.2 Penaeus monodon | reverse complement strand
TCTTCAAACCTCAAATACCTGACCATTCCTAATCATCCAACTTAGTAGTTTACCTGTTCAGGTAAACCTTTTAACTCTGCATTTCTATACTAGTATGTCTGAAGCACAGGACGCTGTAATATATAGTGTATCAAGGTATGTGCTATAGGTAGTCTACATACCCTGCATTCTTTTTCTTGCTCACTTGTTTTAACGCCTAACTCCCAGTAATATTTATACCCAAGCCTTATCCTGATGTACACACTGACTTTCCATTTACTCTTGCCCCTCCCATATGTAGAGTCTGTGTTCATCACTAGATACATGTAGTGTCTCAAAGCGTCGCTCGTCTCAAATGCCTCGCCCTTCCTGGCACCGTCATAGTCTAATTCTATCCTTGCCTGCTTAAGACTCCGCATGCACGTAATGTCCACCTCATGCTTCCTGGTTGCCCCTTCGCAACCTCATCAACAGCTTCATTAAAGGTGACGCCTACATGCGAAGGGATCCAGACAAATGTAATCACACGCCCCTGACCTCGCAACCTATGAGCTATCAAACAACACTCGTCAACTCAACTATGTGGCCAAACATAGGGTTCTTGCTGTTAAGTAAGTCCAATGCTCCTCTGATATCCACAAAGAAGTATCTTCGTTAATTACCTCAATCTGTCTAAGTGCTGTCAGTATTGCTCATAGTTCAGCTTGTGTTGAAGATATGTGATTACTCAGTCACGTCCCAGTGCTTGTAGTGACCACTCCACTCCCAGTGAACTGTCTGATGATGACTCCACACCCAGTTCTGCCATCCTACAGTACTGACCCATCACAGTAAACATGAGCAATATTAAGTCGTGTTAGACTATTTTATAGCCGTACGTTGTTTTAAGTTGACCTGACTCATACATGGATTTATTCATACAGAAAGGATCTACATCTGTGTTAATATCCTGATCCTCTCATGGCGGCACTTTAGCAGACATCTGTTGAGAATGACAATCTATAATACTGGATGCCATGTCTACTTTCCTTCATATATCCTCGCTTGCCTTGCCTAAAATTATCTTATGTTGTTAAAACCACTGGCTCTATCTCTCACTAATTTCCTTCCACTAACCCCAGTCATTAACCTGGTGGCCGCGATTGCGTTGATCTCGTTCACTTTCTGCACAGTGCTTTGCAATCTTGTCCCTGCTCTCATCATATCTATTCTAGGATTCTTCTGACACCCGAGGGTTATTCACATAGCTTCATTCTGTATGGCTTCAAGTTTTCGGAGTCTCCCTTGACAGGCAATGCAGAGTGCTGGTGCTGGCGCTGCATAATCCACCAGAACTCTTACTGTACTAATATAGACTAGTCTAGTAAGACTCCTACTCCGCGACAAGCAAGTGCTCTGAGCGGCCGTAACCGCGCCTTACACTGAGTCAATATGTGATTCACCTCGGCATCTTTACGTGAGGCAGTAAAACCAATGTACACACACAGATATTTATATGTCAATACCTTCTCCACCTGTTTGCCATTTAACTCAAGTCTCACGTTATCCCCTTGTTTGCTCTAAAACTCCTAATGTTTGAGCAAGCTTACTAAAGTTGTCCAGTGTCGTCTGACATTGTGTAGTCCCTTGTCTCAATACGTCATATGCATATGTACCTGGCTGGACGCCCTGAGGATATCTCTCTGAGGCTACTCTGTTTATTAGTTCATTAAATAACGTTGGGCTTAAAACGCTTCCCAGTGGAGTAACAAGCTCGAGATTATACTCCGCTGATAAATATCCTTGAAACTATACACATGGTATTATCTCAGACTAATAATTAC
>NC_051406.1:46057810-46058529 GCF_015228065.2 Penaeus monodon | reverse complement strand
TGGCTTTTTTCCAGGCCTTCGGCAATCTACCTTCCAAATAGCTCATGTTGAATAAATCTTATAAAGTAGCTAATTAATGAGTATAGAATGTCGTTTGTTAGCCATCTTCTCCAGGTGATGTGTCTTTCCCTCTTTCAACTGCATTTAGGAGTTCGTGTGTAGTTATATTATGACAAGATACTGCAGTAATATTTAAGGATGACTCTATTTGCTCTTTACTTTCAGTTTCCCACATATCTAAGGCATGACGAGTGCTCTGTGGCAGTGAAACCAGAGAAGATGCATTCGCACTTTCCTGAATATATTTGTCTCCTCTTCTGGGTGTAAACGATGAGGGTACATTATATATTTGAAACTATATATTTTTTAAGACTTACATTCCTCGATATTTTGCGCAAATTCTTGCCAGTATTTCTCTCTGACTTCTTCCCTTTTTCTCCACACATCTTTGATATGTCAAGAAGTGCATGATTATCCTGTTCCCGTTTGCCTTTTTTTCCCCACTCCCTGTGTGCCATCCTTAACATGTGTGTCCTTTCCATGTGTGTTTTATCACTGTAGTAACTGCTTTTCTTTTCCCCATGATTTTTTTTCCTTTCTGTGTCTTGGGTGTTGCACTGAACAAATCCCAATTGAACCGATATAAACAAATGGGTGTATAGTGTTTATCCCAACTCTCTATGTAGAAAACATTCGCTGTTCGTTGTCGTTTACAGTTA
>NC_051406.1:46056166-46056466 GCF_015228065.2 Penaeus monodon | reverse complement strand
CTTAGTGAAAACCGTTTTCTCTGATTTTTTTTTTTTTTCAATAACTAACTTAACATACAATGCGAAATTGATCGCTGATTAGTTCACTTACCACTTCACATTCTCCCTGAACCGTCTGTCTGCTAAGCAGATAGGCATAATCAAGTCATCCACCCTTGATGTGTGTTGCCTCTTGACCACCTAGCAAGCATACATCGAGCCTATCCTTTAAAAACTAGTAAAATCTGTTACCGTTATCAATGATATTGGCCCTCTCCTCTAATTGCGGGTGTCTGGCACTCAAGTCACCCACTATCAGAG
>NC_051406.1:46055469-46055585 GCF_015228065.2 Penaeus monodon | reverse complement strand
AACACTGCAGGACCCCAGATGTTTTTATTTTCCATTTCTGTATCTTTGGGAGTTCTTCGGGATCTCTTTGTCTGTAAGTTGGGCCTTTTTTTTTTTTAATAACATCCATCCTCTGC
>NC_051406.1:46055291-46055388 GCF_015228065.2 Penaeus monodon | reverse complement strand
GTGCCTGCCGTTCGTCCTGAGACTGATCATTGCCCTTCGGTGACGGCGCCACATGCGATGGGCCCTGCAACCGATCGCTGGGGACTGAAGTCGTAGC
>NC_051406.1:46054785-46054985 GCF_015228065.2 Penaeus monodon | reverse complement strand
ACTCGCTCTGGCACTTCTCCTTTCGCGAGGGCAACGGACTGATTCCGCTCCGCGCCCCTGGACACGTGCATCTTTACCCATACAAATATGTCGTTTTCTAACAGGTCCACTATCGCCGGGTTTTGGAAAATTATCACTTTCGTCAGCTTTTCCCCAGTCTTTGGGACAATCATCACTGTCCCCTTGTATCCCTGAGTTTT
>NC_051406.1:46054453-46054583 GCF_015228065.2 Penaeus monodon | reverse complement strand
CGCAACCATTTTTATTGTCGCTCATGTCCACACTTCCTTCATTTCTTTCCCTCTTATGGGATCCACTTTCAACATTTCCTTGCGAGTTAAAACTTTCACTTTCCATTTCAACATAGTAAAAGGGGACTCT
>NC_051406.1:46054316-46054409 GCF_015228065.2 Penaeus monodon | reverse complement strand
CTGAGCCTCGCCCGCGTAGCAGAGGTCAACGCTTGTCAGCGGTCGCCAGGGAATCTTCCTTGCAGGATAACACTAATTATGACAGTGTCTCTG
>NC_051406.1:46054142-46054208 GCF_015228065.2 Penaeus monodon | reverse complement strand
GGGAAATCTCTCACGACTGAGGACAGCAATACAAACACGTCCTACTTCTACGAGAGATACACTACT
>NC_051406.1:46052873-46053605 GCF_015228065.2 Penaeus monodon | reverse complement strand
CAGCATCTACTTCTGAATGCCCGAGCTAATCTAGAGAATTTCTAAAATGGTAAGAGACTGCCTTATAGCTCGTGCTTTCTGGATTGGTATCAGCGTGTTAGACGTATGGAAACAGTAATAGTATTTATAATTGTATATTTTACTAGAGGATATATTATTTGGTTATAATGAATGCATTCTTATCATTGAAGAATCCGCCGGTTGCAGAAAATATTGTTCATGTATGATCCCGTACCGCAAAGGCAATTATTAAGAGCTATTAACAACTACAAGGGAGGAAACAGGAGGAGCCATCAGGAATTCCAACTTTTGTAGGAAAGGAAAAAACTGAAGATGCTTCTATTGGCAAGGCCGAGCCACTGTGAATCCCCTTTACATTCATCGGAAATTATGCAGACTAATTTTGGTATGTCATACCAAATCGACAACGACAAATAAAAATACCAATAACAAGCTTTCATTTATTTTTACGACCTTGACTGCAAGAGATTACCCCGTGGTATATATATGAACTGATAATGGGTTGAGAGAAAGGTGCGATAGAAGCGCCATACTGGGTCGTGAAGGTAGTATACAAAATCAAACTGGGTCGTGATGAAAAAAGTCTGAACCCATCTCTAAACAACATAAATAACAACACACATTTAATCGAGGACACTTGATGAATGCCTTAAGAGTCAGAACCCAGGATTGTTTATTTGTAACTACTAGTTATTAGAGAGATGGTGATGG
>NC_051406.1:46052529-46052827 GCF_015228065.2 Penaeus monodon | reverse complement strand
GACGTATCAAAGAAAATGACTTTGCCATCATCATGTCCGTTAATTACCATAGCAATGGCAGTTACAGTAATGCAGGTAAAGATAATAATTTTATTGATAAATAAATATAAATGTAAAAGTATAACGATAAAGATGAATTGTAGTGTGGCTTTTAATTGGTATGTATTATATTTTATTCCGTAATTTGTTACATTGAGCTCCTTCGATAAAATTTGAAATGCCCGCTCCAACATCGACTTGGTCAATGGTTATCTTTAACGCAAATCATATTTACGAATCCTATCCATTATGGAAACTG
>NC_051406.1:46051750-46052484 GCF_015228065.2 Penaeus monodon | reverse complement strand
CTATTTTATATAGATAGAGGTTGTATTTTTCTCATTTCTAAGTGAAAAACTCCGAAAATCATTTTGTTTTAAGATACAACAACAGGTGCTCATGACGTCACTCCAGTTGGGACCTCCACCAATGTCTAAGAATCTAAACAAGTGGCCCTCGTTGTCGAAAATGCGTTTTAAAATGTAAAATATCTATGATATGTGATTATTTTCCCAGTTGACTGACTTCATAAAACGCCTAAAAATGTCCAGGAGTTCTAAATCCCAGAGTAGAGCCCAGAGTTCATTGATAGAAGTGAAGAGCAAGGTAGGTAGCAAACTTTCTTTTCATTAGTTTACCTCAAATACAGAGCACAGGTGAGTCACCAACATTCCAGGGGATCTGCTCACGAAATGTAATCATGCGTTACCCCCACGGAAACACGAAACAGCCAGAGGAAGTTGCATTTTAGGCATGAAGACCCGTGTGTTTCGCTGAAATGAGAGCGACTTGTTTACATGGACGAGCCGGATTTCCCCCTCGAGGGAGGAGCCCGAGTGCAGGGCCTCGCCGATTGCTCGCTTGCCTGGGCCAGAAAAGGCCTTGGCGAGGGTTCGGGGGAGACCTTTCAATTACTATCCACATATCTTGTGCACTTTAGTAGTTTTTTTTATGTAAGTAATTGTGATAATAGGAGGGTAGACCTTGAGGATGCCCAACCTTTTGCTGCAAATACCTTGGGCTTTTATTTGGGGGGGGGGAT
>NC_051406.1:46050982-46051113 GCF_015228065.2 Penaeus monodon | reverse complement strand
CATTTTTTAGTCCAGATTTTGGTGTAGTACATAGTAGAGCTGCACCTGCTAGGAAGGGAGGTAATTTTTTTTTAGCTTTCCACTCCTATCTAACCTTGTAATTATTATTCCTTGTTTTAGTTAGTGACATT
>NC_051406.1:46049867-46049947 GCF_015228065.2 Penaeus monodon | reverse complement strand
TTGGAAGGGGTGTTGGGGCGGAGCCCCTGGTTAGGGAAATACAGTAATTGGTAGGTGAAGCCTCTGGGTCAGGAGATTGG
>NC_051406.1:46049392-46049552 GCF_015228065.2 Penaeus monodon | reverse complement strand
GTTTTAGCTGATACAGTAATCTTTGTATAGTTTGTGTATTTTGGATGTGGATCATTCATTCGAGTTGGGAAACTTTGTCTCTGACAGGTGAGGTCCTGTTATAAAATTTTACCTCAGGTGTTTTTGCCCTGCATATATATAGTGTGCAAAGCACAACTGA
>NC_051406.1:46049176-46049359 GCF_015228065.2 Penaeus monodon | reverse complement strand
AATGCAACAAGGATTCTTTAGATATACAAGAATGTAACACTTTAGCTGAAGGATTGTTACCCACATAACAAGTTCTCCATAAACAGTAATTAAAACAATTTCAAGTAAGCATGGTACTTGTGGGGTCAATGACTGTCCTTAATAATACAGATGTTCTTACAGGATTATTATAAGGTATATGTA
>NC_051406.1:46047721-46048099 GCF_015228065.2 Penaeus monodon | reverse complement strand
GAGAACATTCATTTAGGTTGTGTTTTATTGTTCTTGGAAAAATAATTATTTAAAAAATGATCTAAGCCTAGCTGGTGTTTGTGAGGCAGAAATTACAAAATCTGGGTAGGCATTAGGAGACAAGTAATTTTGTAGGGGAACTTCATGCAACTGAAGTATGAGGTATCATGATGTGTACTGTTAATCACTTAAAAATTACAATGCTGTGATTAACACATACAATGAATGTTCATGTACTAATTGCACTAAGTTTAGGAAAATCTGGGGACACAGCTAATATGAGAGGAAAAACTGTAATGACTGGTACATGAAATTACAAAAATTGGTCATGACAAATCAACCACAGAGACTAAGGTCCATGGTTATTGCAGGGTACAT
>NC_051406.1:46046798-46046963 GCF_015228065.2 Penaeus monodon | reverse complement strand
TTGATATTTGAATAAAGGGGTTGCCAACTAGGATTTTCATTAAGGGTTCCGTCCTCTGCAAAGTGTACCTTGCTCAGTCATTTGATCATAAAAAGAATTTTTTTTTGTATGATATAGAGTATATAATTGTGCTTTGCCTTGTATATCATTTTAACTGCACTGCAC
>NC_051406.1:46046546-46046662 GCF_015228065.2 Penaeus monodon | reverse complement strand
GTCTGCTGTACTGTCTACAGGTTGTATTTTTTCCCTAAATACGTAAAAAATATTCTTCAGTTTAATCAACTCTATGCTAAGGTCACCTTTGAGGCCTGATTTTAAAATTTCAATGG
>NC_051406.1:46046234-46046479 GCF_015228065.2 Penaeus monodon | reverse complement strand
ATAATGTTTATTTTGATATTAGAAAATAGGGCCTTGAGGTGGCCTGCGCATCCCAAATTGGTTAAGAAAGAAACCGTATGCTATTAGGCAGAGGAAAATTACAGCTGCTGGATGGTACTGCAGCTTATGGAAACAATACAACATGGCTTTGGAAATTTGGACGCTTGTCAAAGTTCATTTTTTCGTTAAGTCTATTGATATATATGTATAAAAAAGCTCATTTAGTGTACTTTGTGACAAGATTA
>NC_051406.1:46045248-46045439 GCF_015228065.2 Penaeus monodon | reverse complement strand
CAACTCAATCAGGAATCAGAGTTCTTGTTTATGTTTGGGTCCATAATTTGTAAAGGTATTTCTTTTTTTTTTTTGGGGGGGGGTGGTGGTTATGAAAGTAGGTATTCCTTTCTGAAATTTAATAAATGCAATAAATCATAAAGAAAACTAATCTAAACCTGAAAATACTAACATTAATTTTTTGATTTTAA
>NC_051406.1:46045067-46045186 GCF_015228065.2 Penaeus monodon | reverse complement strand
ATCAGTACTAAATTGTTATATTCATAGCATATATACTACATATCAGTTCAGTTTTGAGAATTATGGAAGCCATTGAATTTTTCCCACACCAAACATGGGGGGAGGGGGGAGCTGGTCAC
>NC_051406.1:46044316-46044463 GCF_015228065.2 Penaeus monodon | reverse complement strand
GTATTCATAGATATTCATATATATTAATCCATTGTCGCCTGAAAAATGCTGTGCACACATTAGAATTTACAGTGGTAAAAAAAACGCAGTGACAACGCAGAAAGTGGAGGTGATTGCATTATTAGCATTGGGGGGGGGGAACAAAAC
>NC_051406.1:46043881-46044206 GCF_015228065.2 Penaeus monodon | reverse complement strand
TGGATGTCTTAGTAAGATTTGTTGTAATTACATGCGAATGTGGAATTATTGGATGAAAATAGTTTCTTACATCCTCTTCTTCACTGTTATACATACTCAGTGTATTCATAGTTTATTCCTTGCAGACTTACATTTACAGGCTGTTACTGTGTGATGTCTACCTTCATCTTTGTTTAAAACAAACTGTATCATATGACCTGATTTGCACTCAGGAAATTTGGGTCAAATCGTCTACAGGCTAGTTTGATAAGGATCAAAACTTTTTTTCCTAATAGCTTGCATGCTGGATCTACTTGGATGAGCAATTCCCAGTGCAACATTAATA
>NC_051406.1:46041550-46043317 GCF_015228065.2 Penaeus monodon | reverse complement strand
AGTCTAGAGTTATTTGAGAGTATTTAAGAGATGGAACTGGCAATAGCTATTTGTAGAAAATATTCAATATTTTGAAATTATTATTTTTTCTGCCTGGATTGTAGCACCTAAATATTGGCTTGCTGTTTTCCTGTCTGGAAAGTATACTTCTAAGGCATGTGTTCATCCTTCTCTGTATCTTTTGAAAATAGATCCCATCTTTTCATTGATAACCTAGTTAACAAGCATAAGTTGCATTAGCCACTTACAGCCACAACTTGTCAGTCCATGACTTGTGCTTATTCCAAAGTACTGAGTACTGTAAATTCTATATTGACTTAATATATGAGATGGCTAGAATATGTTTAGGGTGATTGACCATCAATAATTTTTATCAGTATTATTTTTTTAATTTCCAATTGGCAAACTATGAACATCCCGTGTAAATTTGTAATGTATTAATTTGGGACTTAAGATGAATATGTGTATTGTATTTTTTTAAATTTACATTTTCCCAACATTTTCTCTCATGTATATGGAGCAATTTATTCAAATAAGCTGATTTGATATATGCCCACAGTGTGTAGTATGAAGGTTGGCAGTCTCTACCTGAAAGAAAGAAAAACAAGTGTCAGAAGAAGGCTTAGTCCATGCAAGGTAGTTTGTTATTTGAAAAACAGAGCTTGCAGGTTGATAATCAACTGGTAAGGAATTCAGGGAACAAGGGACTGCACTGTAGTCTACACAGAAGGAATTCACGCTATCAGTTGAACATTGATTAATGTTTGCTTGTGTGTTATCAACAGTTTGATGCGAATTCAGTGGGAGAGCAGTGTAGAGAGAGACAAGTATGAGAGGCTCGAAGACTTTCGCACGTTAGTTGAAGAATTACACCGACTACAAAGTACTTCTTTTGTCCTAGCCTACACTGACCCTCGGGATGGGGATCTTCTTCCAATTACAAATGATGATAACTTCAGGAAAGCTCTTCAGTGCTCAAGACCACTTCTCAGAGTCATCATCCAGCATAAAGGTAAGACTGACATGGAAGTACTCTCTCTTAAGGGAATAATGTGGACAGGCTCTGTGTATCCAGTAGTTTGCTCAAGCATATAGTCTATATGTATATTTTTTAAAGTAATACCAAAAAACCTATGTACATTTCTATAAAATGAAAGTTAGTAAAAAAGAAAAATACCAACATCAGTTGTGAAACAATATTGTAATCATTACACACAACCTGAGTTTGGAGGGATGCTCACTAATGTATGGCAAAAACAACAGGAACAAGTGTCAAGCTATGTATACTTCATAAGGAGGTGGGAGAGGATGATAACCTTATAAATAACCATCTCATTTTCATTTTAAATCAGATTTCTTGTGAAGAAATCAAGTGTGAATAAGATGAATGGCCAAAGATTGTCCTGTATTCAGCGTTAAATTTGATATTAGCATTCCAGTTTCTTTTGCTTCTAGAATGTGTATATGTACTTGGATAAAGTTGCCAGCTACTCAGTAATACCCTAAAATGCAAATAGTAATGTATTTCTGATTTCCTATGACTAAACAAACAACTAAGGAGTAATATGTCTACGTGTGCACCTCCATGATAGATGGAATACCTAGTTGGGGAGGCAGAAGGAATGTTCTATCTAGAATTAATTCTTGAATGTTATTTTTGCATATTTTCATATGAGACTCAACCAGAGTCACCTAGAATATTTTGATTTTTCCAAGAATTCATAATAAAAATCAAGCCTGATCATCATTATAATTCTTTCCAAGTAC
>NC_051406.1:46041361-46041524 GCF_015228065.2 Penaeus monodon | reverse complement strand
CAATATTACATCATGTGTCAACACAATTCACCCATTACTAAGCCCTGCTGACCATACATAGTTACAACAGATATATAGATATAATATATTAATATGACGATAGTGATTTATATATAGCATATTGATATATAATTATATTTACATAATGCCTAGATATAGAGTG
>NC_051406.1:46041192-46041269 GCF_015228065.2 Penaeus monodon | reverse complement strand
TTGTATATAATTTAAATTGTTAAATAATATTTCATATGAATTTTGTATACGTATATAGCTATTTATGTAAATTTATG
>NC_051406.1:46035124-46035441 GCF_015228065.2 Penaeus monodon | reverse complement strand
ATTTATTAAGCACATCAATTTTGGTCAGGTATCTCCGCTGGTATAGGTGTTAACTAATAGTATTTCTAATCCTCAGGCAGTCTGAACATCTCCCAAACGGCTCAAACCACAAGCTACCCAGCATCCTCTCACCTTTTGTTACACAGCCGAGACTAAAGTGTCGTATAATCTCCACAAGCACTGCGCCGGTGAGACAAGAGTTTTCAGTTCGTTGTCTGGGTTTAAATGGGGTCCATTTGAGGCTGGGGCTGAAAAAATGGTGGTTGGGATTATATTTTGTGCCAAATCTGGAAAGAATGTATTAACTCAATGTCACT
>NC_051406.1:46031955-46032433 GCF_015228065.2 Penaeus monodon | reverse complement strand
TATATCCTATATATAAGAGTGCACCGATGTGGAGATGGGGGTGGGGCGGCAAGCGTCATTCCCCCCCACTAAGGCAGGCCAGCTGCTCTGGGACGGGGGTTCCGCATAGGGTGGGGACGTGGCTGCATCGCTCGTGTGAACCGGAGGTCCTTGCCTACTGTTGGGGGAACTGACGGTAGGGAGTGGGAGATGGCTGCTCTGCGAATCGATGGAGCGGCAGGTGCAAAGTGATTAGGGGCAGAGAAGATTGCATTAAGTGGGAGGGGGGAGTGTACAGGTAGCAGCTATAATTGCATGTGGAGGGAGTGCCGGAGGTATGGCAGGAGAGGACGCCTGTGAAGGCAGTCAGACAAACCGTCTAGGTTGTTCCAGGCGAGGAGGGGACTAGTGTGCGCGAAACACCACATGGCCGGAGAGAGGGCCGGGGGAGATGATCGCGCGGGGCGTACCAGGGGGGCGAGCAGAGAGACGGGCGGCT
>NC_051406.1:46031788-46031907 GCF_015228065.2 Penaeus monodon | reverse complement strand
GAAAAAAGGAGATGAGGGGGAGAAAGGGGAGGCAGCGACGGTGAGAGAATGTATTTGAACAAGATCTGCAGTGGCCGGTAAACCGGGATGGGATGCGGGACTGGGCCCACACAGGACCC
>NC_051406.1:46024911-46027595 GCF_015228065.2 Penaeus monodon | reverse complement strand
TATTGATTTTCCTGCTGTTATATCATAATGATTTTTACAGGTACAGACATGATGGTAAGCCAACAGCAGGAATCTGATTATAACAGTTAAACTGCAAATCAAACGGACATTATCACACACACCACGTCGAGGTTCTTCTCCCGAACCTGCCATGTCCTTGGATAAAGCAGTCTCAACAGTCTGCTCTCATATGAGATCATCGTTATGGACCAGGAGAGATACGCGACGACTGAGGCAGATTCCCTTAGTGATGCACCTCTTCCAGCATCACACCCATCAAAGGGATGAAGGGGGTTTCTTACATCTTTAGTGTATGTAAAGATATATTTTAACTTGCATTAATAGTTTGATAGGTGAACATGGATAATGGTAAACATAAAAGAGTATTTTTATAGATATCTGAATTAAATATCATACTTATGTTGCTGGGATATGTATATCTCATTTTTATCATTGTTTTATTAATATTTATGTATATAATTTTTTAATATTTTCCCCACACCATTTACATGTTATGGTGCTCATGTTTGATAAGGTATTGTAAACACTCTGATTTATTTTGTGCTGCAGTATTCATAGTTGACCGTGTGGCCAACACCAGTCTAGATTGCGCAGAATTTAGAGCCATATCTGTTATAGCTCATTATTGTAGCCACCGTGATGATAATGGGTTACATAAAGCCATACTGTTAGAATGCGACACCTTGTAAGGTGGAAGGGAGAAACACGTGCCGTAAGTACATTGCCTAATGTGTGTGTCTTTCCTGATGCTTTAAGGTATATATTGATATGTTGAAGACTTAGAATATCCAAGTATGACAAATCAGAAGGAAGTTACGTACGATAGTTCGTCCCAGTTGAATTATAGCGTAAATGGCCTTTCTGCTGGAATTTAATCACCTAAACTCATTTTCTATAATCAGATTGTATATCTTTTAATTTTAATATTTATTACATTTTTAATGTTCAACATCAGTACTTAGGCAGAAAATGAGCAAGTTATATACAACAAAAGCATTGGTAATATATGCAGTAGCTTTTAAATGGTGTACTGCTGATTTCTCCACATCATTTAACTTGATTGAAGGATATACTTACATTCCCAGTTCAATCACCTATAGTTTGAAGTTTCACTGTTTGTAAGAAAATACTTATAATCAATGTAATTAGCTTTAACTTGAATAATAAGGTTATTCACTCTGTTGATTGTACTCTATACATATGTGCATGTTATGTTTTAAGGTAAAGAGGCCAAAGTAGTACATGGCTTCAGATCCTTTAAGCGTTGGTGCATGGTAATAGTTAGCTACTTCCCAACACCTAATGGGTCACTTGTACAATATTATAATATGTGAATACATACATTTGAGGGGATTAGGCCCTTGAAAGCATCAAATCAAGGATCCCCAGAGCACTTGTGCTATAAACCACATTTGTGGACCATTATGTATGATTACTTGAAATTATACAGTTACACAGATCATATTTTTACTTGTGCTAAAAACTTTCAAGGATAGTATTGGTGGGAGTCAGAGACACACTGTTATAGTGTAAATGATTGGTTGATTGAAGTAAGAATGAAGTGAACATCAGAAAATGCAAGTATAATAATAATAGTGGAGAAGCATGTTTACTAGTATATAGCAAGCAGCATTGTGGCAGCTTCTGAAGTCCCACATAATTTTCAGTATGATAATTCTTAATTACAGTATACAAGAAGTTCAGCTTTGGAGAACGTAGCCAGGTAACATAAAGTAAAGCTGATTCCACATTACGTCCTGTATTATAAGTTACATATATGATGCAATATTTTTCAAGGACATATTTGCATTGTAAGATGTTCGTTGCTAATGGTATTGAGGAGGAACGGGAGATTGTGCATTGGGTAAGTAGTAAGTACAAGGTATTAAGATTAATGCACTTGGTGGTTAGATGAGAATATAGGGCCGTTAAAAGCCAATCTTTAGTAAGGAAATATCATAGATGTCGAAGTAATTCTTTTCCTGTTCAAGAAACTAATTTGACATGTTTTAATAAATGGTAAAAACACACAAAGCTAAATTGTTTTTGTACAAACATTACAGGATTTAATTTATATTGATAAATGCAATAAATATTGTTGATTAAAACACCCAATATTCCTCATGTGAAAAATGATCCTAAGTGGCAGCTTAGCAGCTGTGCAGTTAATGCTAAAGATGTAAAAATAATACAATATTCTCCAGGTAAAGGACAAACTTGTCCAGAAGTAACAGAACAAACTGAGGCTGTGTGAATCTTCTTGGCTCCACAGTTTTTCATGGCCATGAGCGCTTTTTACCTGTAGTTCTATAACAATTTGGCCATGTATACCTTATTCAGATTAAATTTTCTTATACATACAAATTTGTATGATTATAGCCATTAAAGTGAAACATTAAATTGGTTTTAGTTATTTCTCTTATCCTTGTGAAAATTAAGAATGGTTGTAGAACGAGCTTTCAGCACTGCCTCTTTGTTATGAATGATGCTGATGCTGACTGGGTAGTGTAAGACATCTGAAAAACAACAGAAAGAATCAGAAACCATAGAACATGTAGTTTATATAATGTATAATGAAAGGGAGAAAGGGATCTTGAGAAGAGTAAAACATAAAACATGCAAATATTTACAAGCTGATTGATCAAAGTTGTGAGGAATATTAG
>NC_051406.1:46024744-46024878 GCF_015228065.2 Penaeus monodon | reverse complement strand
TATCTGGAAAGAATAGTTACAGCATAACCATCTGTGACAGACAAGGACACTAAGGAGCAATAATATAGTAAAAAATGGAAAAGCGAGCAAAAATGAGAATATGAGCAAAACACACTAATTTCATCATTTGTGGG
>NC_051406.1:46023773-46024213 GCF_015228065.2 Penaeus monodon | reverse complement strand
AATCTTTGGCCACACCAATTAGACAGGCTATAAATGAAATTTGAGAGTGGCTTAAAAGAAATTCAGAGGGCAAACCTTGGGAACACAAGTTCAAGGGACACCACCAATGATTGCATGGATGAAAGACAAATCCATTGAAAATATCATAATCAGGGCCCAATCATTTCACAAACACATATATGTTTACCTCTTCATTCTCCTTATATATATAATAAAAACATGGGAGACATACAACACAGACATCTGATCTATATGGAATATATTGATCTACTCTTTATTTGGCATCATTGCATAGATCTAAGAGTACAAGGGCTATTGACTTTGAAATATAAGAAAGGACAGTATTTGATTGACAGATGAGACCTGAAGTGAGGTAAGGTGAAGCAACCACCAAATGAGATAACACATAATAAATAAATGATACGAATACTATCTATAAG
>NC_051406.1:46022166-46022372 GCF_015228065.2 Penaeus monodon | reverse complement strand
CATAATTACAGTAGTGTATATATGCATCAAGATATGAGAAAGGAAGTCAAAGGTTTGAATATTGTCCAAGTTCACCCTTGATGAAATTAGGTGGTTTTGCTCATAATTCTCAATTTTTGCTCGCTTTACATTTTTACTATGATTATTAGCTCCTTAGTGTCCTTGTCTGTCACAGATGGTTATGCTGTAACTATTCTTTCCAGATA
>NC_051406.1:46019458-46022133 GCF_015228065.2 Penaeus monodon | reverse complement strand
CTAATATTCCTCACAACTTTGATCAATCAGCTTGTAAATATTTGCATGTTTTATGTTTTACTCTTCTCAAGATCCCTTTCTCCCTTTCATTATACATTATATAAACTACATGTTCTATGGGTTTCTGATTTCTGTTGTTTTTCAGATGTCTGACAACTCCCCAGTCAGCATCAGCATCATTCATAAACAAAGAGGCAGTGCTGAAAGCTCTTTCTACACCATTCATTAATTTTCACAAGGATAAGAGAATAACTAAAACACAAATTAATGGTTTCACTTTAATAGGCTATAATCCATACAAATTTGTATGTATAAAATAAATTTAATCTGAATAAGTATACATGCAAAGTTGTTATAGAACTGACAGGTAAAAAGCCTCCATGGCCATGAAGAAACTGTGGAGCCAAGAAGATTCACAAGCCTCAAGTTGTTCTGTTACTTCTGGACAGTTTCCTTACCTGGAGAAATATTGGGCTTATTTTACAATCTTTAGCATTTAAATGCAAGCTGCTAAGCTGCCACTTAGGAATCATTTTCACATGAGGAAATATTGGGTGTTGGAATAACAATATTTTAATTGCATTTATCAATATAAATTATCCTGATAATGTTGTAACAAAAACAATTTAGCTTTGTGTGTTTTTACCATTATATTAAAAATGTCAGAATTAGTTTCTTGAAACATGAAAAGAATTACATTCACAATCTATGATATTTCATTACTAAAAGATTGGCTTTTACGGCCCTATCATCTCATCTAAAACACCAAAGCATTAATACTTAATACCTTTACTGACCTACTTACCCAGATGCAATCTCCCTTTCTCCTCAATACCATTAGCAACAGAACATCTTACAAGCAAATATGTCCTTGAAAAAATATTGCATCATATATGTAATTAATACAGGACGGAATGTGGAATACAGCTTTACTTTATGTTACCTGGCTAAGTATCTCAAAGCTGAACTTCTTGTATACTGTAATTAGAATTATCATACTGAAAATATGTGGGACATTCAGAAGCTGCACAATGCTGCTTGCTATATAAACTGTCAAACAATGCCTTTCTCCAACATAATTATTATTATACTTGCAATTTCTGATGTTCACTCATTCTTACATCAATCAACCAATCATTTACACTATACAGTGGTCTCTGACCCACAATCCTATCCTTGAAAGTTTTATCACAAGTAATAAAATATGATCTAGGTGTAAACTGTATAATTTCAATAATATACATAATGGTCCACAGAAATGTGGTCTATATAGCACAAGTGCTCTGGGGAGCCTTTATTTGAGGCTTTCAAGGTGCACTAAATCCCTCAAATGTATGTTATTCACATATTATAATATTGTACACAAGTGACAACCATTGGGTGTGGGGAAGTAGCATAACTATTCATGCCAAACACTTAAAGTATCTGAAGCCATGTACTACTTCTGGCCTCTATACCTTAAACATAACATATGCACATAATGTATATACAATCAACAGAGGGAAATAACTCTTAGTTTCAAGTTAAAGCTAATTACAATTGATTATAAAAGTATATTTTCTTACAACAGTGAAACTTCAAACTATAGGTGATTTGAACTGGGAATGTAAGTATATCCTTCAATCAAGTTAAATGATGTGGAAGAATCAGCAGTACAAACCATTTAAAAGATACTGACTATATTACCAATCTTTTTGTTGTATATAACTTGCTCATTTTCTGCCTAAGTACTGATGTTGACATTAAAAATGTAATAAAAAAGATTAAATATAAAAAGATATACAATCTGATTACTAGGAAAATGAAGTTGTAAGGTTTGATTAAAATTCCAGCAAGAAAGGCACATTTACGCTATAAATTCAACTGTGGACAACTATCGTACGTACTTCCTTATGATTTTCATACTTGATATTCTATTCTTCAACATACTCAAATATATAACCCTTAAAGGCATCAGGAAAGACACACATTAGCAATGTAATTACAGGCACTTGTTCTACCTTCCACCTTACAAGGTGTAGCATTTCTAACAGTATGGCTTTTAATGTAAACAACATTATCATCAACGGTGGGCTAAAATAATGAGCTATAACAGATATGGATATAAATTCTGCACAATCTAAGACTGGTGTTGGCCACACGGTCAACTATGATACTGCACCAAAATAAATCATGTGTTTACAATACATTATGCAAACATGAGCCCCATAAAATAGTAAATGGAGGTGGGGAAAATATTAAAAAATTATATACATAAATATTAATAAAACAATGATAAAAATGAGGATATAATAATCCCACAACATAAAGGATGATATGATTCAGATATCTATAAAAAATACTCTTTTAATGTTTACCATTATCCATGTTACCTATCAAAACTATTAATGGCAGTTAAAATATATCTTCCATACAACTAAAGATGTAAGACCCCTTCATCCTTTGATGGGTGTGATGCATGGGAAAGAGGTGCATCACTAAGGGAATCTGCCGCAGTCAGGTCTCGTATCTCATCCTGGTCATAACGATCATCATCAGAGGCAGACTGGTGAGACTGCTGTGATCCAGAGGACATGGCAGAGTTGCGGGAGAAGGAACCTCGACGTGGTGTGTGTGATAATGTCCGTTGATTTGCAGGTTTAACTGTTATAATCAGATTACTGCTGTTGGCTACC
>NC_051406.1:46016926-46017528 GCF_015228065.2 Penaeus monodon | reverse complement strand
AACAGGTTTAAAAAGCTGCAGATCATTTTTAAATAAATTATTAAAAGTAATTTAATAAAATTTTTCACCTGATCTAATGTTTTCCATTAACTCTATTCCATTAACTTCCAGGACTTCATCATTTATGCAGCAGCCAGTTTTCTTGCTAGCCACCTGGTACTAACCGAGAGATAAATATACCAGGCACTCTCTCCAGGCCAGTGGTGTTACTCCCCACACTATACCATCTCGAATGTAAAAACCTAGAGGTTTGTCTGATCCATGCTTCAACAGGCGAAACTCTCCTGCATACCTCAGGCACTACATCCCACATCAATTATAGCTGCTACCTGTAAATAAAAAAATTAAAAAAATTAATGCAAATATTCCTATGAAAAATAATAATTTGAAATGAAGATACTAGATTAGCAAGAGCAGCCATCTCAACTCTCATACGCTTCAGTTCCCCCAACAGTAAGGGCAAATGACCATCCTTTCAAAAAGAGCGGATGATCCAAGCCCCACCCTGATGGGTAACCCAAGTCCCCAGAGCAGCTTGCCTGCCTTAGTGGGGGGGAATGACGCTTGCCCTCCCCCACCACCATCTCACACAAGGTTCACTC
>NC_051406.1:46015868-46016479 GCF_015228065.2 Penaeus monodon | reverse complement strand
GAGTGAACCTTATGTGAGATGGTGGTGGGGGAGGGCAAGCGTCATTCCCCCCCACTAAGGCAGGCAAGCTGCTCTGGGGACTTGGGTTACCCATCAGGGTGGGGCTTGGATCATCCGCTCTTTTTGAAAGGATGGTCATTTGCCCTTACTGTTGGGGGAACTGAAGCGTATGAGAGTTGAGATGGCTGCTCTTGCTAATCTAGTATCTTCATTTCAAATTATTATTTTTCATAGGAATATTTGCATTAATTTTTTTAATTTTTTTATTTACAGGTAGCAGCTATAATTGATGTGGATGTAGTGCCTGAGGTATGCAGGAGAGTACGCCTGTTGAAGCATGGATCAGACAAACCTCTAGGTTTTTACATTCGAGATGGTACTAGTGTGCGAGTAACACCACATGGCCTGGAGAGAGTGCCTGGTATATTTATCTCTCGGTTAGTACCAGGTGGGCTAGCAGAGAGTACTGGGCTGCTGGCAGTAAATGATGAAGTCCTGGAAGTTAATGGAATAGAAGTTAATGGGAAAACATTAGATCAGGTGAGAAATTTTATTCATTACTTTTAGATAATTGTATTTAAAAATGATCTGCAGCTTCCTTAAACCCTGTT
>NC_051406.1:46014251-46015068 GCF_015228065.2 Penaeus monodon | reverse complement strand
AAAAAACTCCTTACATTTAAGGTTAGTAGATAAAATATCAAATCATCTATAAGAAACTGAATGAAGACAGTTCTTTAAATTGCTACAACTCACCAAAAAAAATTATATCACAATTTTCATAGAAATTTATAAATGAAAGTCCTAGATAATAATAGACCACTTAAATCAAATTGGCCAAACAATATATTAACAATAACAATTCCAAATTTGTTTTAAATAACGCATTTCAAACTGCCTGTACTTCAGTAATTTAAGTGTATCTTCAATATCAGTATAATTATGTGATAATAATTTTTTAGATTAGTGTATTGAACATCTAGTATTCTGGGTTAAGGATTTTTTTGTGCTGTGCAATGGAATTTCCATTATCTATCCATTGTAGCATAAACATATAATGAGTTTATCATAGTATGATTTTTCTTCCACTAAATAAGCAAATGCAGGAACTCCTCTCTCAAATACATATGTAATGTAGACAGCATATGTACATACTATATAGATAAACACAATAAAAATAATGGTTTTAAAAATACCTACCTAGCTATGAATCTATACGAATCTAATAAGGGTCTTTGCACAATAAGCATATCTTTATAGGAAAACAAAGATCCTCACACCACCAGAACTGAAGATCAGTTAATCAGCCTATTTTCTATATCTTACCCATTTGAAATCTTTAGAGATCCTGTTGCAGTTTTCTCTATGTCAACAGTTCCTGGTCCTTTTTTTAACTCCTCCTCCGCTTTAGCTGTTGCAAAAACAAAAATATAAATATTTTTTGTATCATACAAAGTCAAATTGCATGTTATTAATTGGG
>NC_051406.1:46013875-46014196 GCF_015228065.2 Penaeus monodon | reverse complement strand
TCTAAAAATGAGAAAACAGGAAGAAAAAATACCTTTCAATATATTTGACTTGAACTGCTCGGGAGGAATGGGTCGGGCTGCGTTCTTGGTGAGTGTGGCTTGGTTGTTGGGGACGACCACCACATTCACGTCCTTCACTTTTGAAGTTGCGGAGCTTACATTATTGTTATTGCTGTTGCAGCTGTCTAGGTTCTTCATCTTGTTGACAAGGACTTCTGCTTCTGTTTGTGATAAGTCATTGTCTTTAGATTACCATTATTCTCTAAAAGGTACCAACAATGTAACACCAAAGATTACAAATACATGAAACAGAAGGAAAAA
>NC_051406.1:46008585-46009889 GCF_015228065.2 Penaeus monodon | reverse complement strand
GATGATTTTGGTCTATTGCACAAATAGAATTAATTGTTAGTTATAGGTTAGTTTTCAATGCCGCACAAATTACATGTGAAAATACACACATACAGACAAAAGTGGCTGCTGGACATTCTTTATAATTATTGTGTTATTTCTACTAATATGTTGAAGGGATGAATATAAAAAAAATCATGTAAGTGTCATAATGAATCTACATTTTCATACAAAGTCGGTTGCAATGAAAATACTGCATCGAAAGATGAATACTAAAATAAATAATTTACTTACTTTCATGCTTGTTAGTAGCTGGTAATGTAATTATAAATTGTTATGCAAACAATTATCAGAACCATGAGTTTGGGGATATCATAAATTCTAAACAATTTACAAATGCCATTCTGCAATAATGAGCTCACATGTTAATCAATGTTCCATAAAATTAAAATGAAACAATAAATTATAACAGACCTATCTTGGAATGCCAAGTGTTAATTATGAAAAAGTGGGGAAATAAATCAACCTTCATACACCATTTTAAATGAATATTTGCATCTGTGAAGTATTGCAAATGTTAAATAGTGCAACCCAGGTTTCCAGGAAAAGATTAAACCAAAGCCTTACCAATGAATGTGTTTCAAAAGCTGTTTCCAAAAAGAAATCCCAGAATATAAGCCTTGGGCTGAAGCTAAACCACCACAATGTACATACATTATTACCATTTAAGCACCGGTCTTACAGCCATACTGCACCACTATTCTATAGCAACAATGACCACTCTTACCTATTGCCCCTGTGGGCTGTGGCAGAGCCTCTGCCCCAGAATCTTTCTGAATTGGCTTGGCCAGAGCCAGCTCATTGACTGTACTGTCCAAATAGCTTGGTACTGATGTGTCTTTGGCCAAACTCTTAATCAAGCTGTCTAGCCTGTCTTCAGCAGCATACGTGGCATCTTCTACAGGCCCAGGAGAGCAAGAAAAGAAAAGGATGAATGGTGAGACATAGGCCATCAGGTAGCAAAGGGAGTGAGTGGGTATCCATTAGAACTGTCAAAATATGAAGGTGGCAGGACAGTCTTAATTACAGCTGTGAAAGCTCATCTGCTCACCTTTTCCTTCAAGTCATTATCTATACAAGATAATCTAAGAGTCAATTTAAGTCTTATTGAACAGAATAGAAAAAAAATATATAGAACAGTTTTGTTTGCTAACACAGCTGCCTCCTTTAAGACAGGGAAACCATGAGACTGAGGAGATTACAAACTAAGTCTCAGAGACATACCTACAACCAGTGGTGTGAGAGGAAATAGGGGGGGAGGGAGG
>NC_051406.1:46007992-46008208 GCF_015228065.2 Penaeus monodon | reverse complement strand
TACTAGTCATTTTGTCAGTCAAGCATATGTTTGGCAAACTACAGCAGCATTCAACAAGCATATTCAAGTTTAGTAGGGTTAAGTGACCTCTGAATATATTCTGCTTAAAACCAGTATATATAAACTTATGTTTGTGTCATTCCTTGCATCTCAACATGTGAAAAGGGAAGGAAAACATCAGGTGCTCTGGTAGGCAAGAAACACAAGACACACAAA
>NC_051406.1:46004524-46004906 GCF_015228065.2 Penaeus monodon | reverse complement strand
GTAGCCACTTAGCCAGCTAGATGTTAATTTAACTAACTTACCAAATGTGCAGTTATCATTCTGAATGTAACCTGTAATTCCTTGGAATAATTCTATTATATATTACCATGTCTTTATGTTGCAGATACCTAGTATGGAATCTCTGACTCCAAGAAATCCATGAGTTACCTGTGCCATTACATGTTGGAGCTGCTGTTAAAGTGCCTGGACTAGATGCAGCACCTCCTGAGGATGTTGTAGTGGAGGAGGAATGGGACGTAATGGATGATGTGGGCAGGTGGGCTAGGGCATGTGCAGACACTTGAGCTGGCGAAGATGGTACATCCAATGGAGAAGGTGGAGGTGTTGCTGAGGAGGTGACAGTTGGAGTGCTCCCAGATGA
>NC_051406.1:46003822-46004490 GCF_015228065.2 Penaeus monodon | reverse complement strand
GTGCTTGCTATGGTCGTTACACTTGGGTTTGCAGGTGTTTCTGAAGGAGGTGTACTTGTTGCAGTGCTTGCACCAGTACTGGCAGTTTCAGCAGCTTTCACTTTATCAGCTCGTTTCTCAATAACACTTTTCTGGTGCTTTTCCTTTGCAACATGACTTTGTCGTCTAGCAAAACGTTGACTTGGACGCCTCTCAAACTGCACTGTGCGTCTAGTGCGTTGTTGAAGGGTCGTCTGGAACTCTGTGCGTCCACTGTTTGGAGAGTGATAACATTTTTTTTACAATAATAAATACAAATAGATACAACTAGTTATCTTTTCTTAAAACCAAAATTAATGAAGCATTGATGAACATGACAGTTACCTGTATCTAAACCTTGAACCCATTCTAAAGAAATTTTGTCTTCCAGAGGGTCCTTTACTTGGAGCTTTTAGCCTGAAAAATGAGTGGTGTTCAACAGCACACTTCCAGAGGTGCTTGCAGGCCTTCTCATTGTGCAACCTGTAAGATATAGGCAATAATTCATTCTCCTGGCAATGGACATAGGGTAGGCACTGCGTGTTATTAAACAGAGTAAAATTTGATATTGTATAATTTACCCTGGAATAATAACCTACTGTTGACAGTTAAATGAATTGTCAACTGAAATTTTCTTTTGTGACCTTTGT
>NC_051406.1:46001734-46002441 GCF_015228065.2 Penaeus monodon | reverse complement strand
CTCTCTCTCTCCATGTGAGTTTATCACTGAATGTGTGCATGAGAATGTGATTGTATACATGCATGAGAGAGAGATTGAATCCTTGTTTGTCAGTGGTTGTGTGAATATTTATGTTCATGCAAGTATGCATGTACCTGTGAGTGAGTGCATGCATGCAATTTGTGTACTAGCACTTGTTCAACAAATCAATCCTTTACCTGAAAACAAAAGTGTGTTCTTGTTCCCGCCCCTCGTCATCATCCTCTACTACCATGAGAGTTAATTTTTTCTTTTTGAAATCTAGACGTGTTATTTTGGGCCAAAAGAAGAGACCAATTTTGGTTTCCCCTTCAAACACCAATATGCCAGTGGGTGTTAATCCTAGTCTGTAGCCTCCGCCATCTTTCCCCTGAAAATTTAAGGAAGAAATTCAAGTTCAAAATAATGGAAATGAAACTATAAATTAGTTATACATCAACTCATCAAGATAATAGATGCTTCACAAGAATGATAGTTACCATCACTTCATGCATGTCTACTCCATACATCTCCAGCCACTTTGCTTTGTTCAAATAACTCTGCTCAGCTTGGGCTGGAGTTAACCCTCTGTAAAACAAGAAGGAACCATTCCAGCAAAATGTGAACAAGGACAACAATGGAGATAACGGCTTCATGATGACAACAAAAATAACATGAAATTCAAACAGTATTGGTGGTTGTGGTAATAC
>NC_051406.1:46000626-46001691 GCF_015228065.2 Penaeus monodon | reverse complement strand
CACTGGGAAAAGAAGACACAGCAAAATAAGAAATTGAAGAGAAAGAACACTTCCTCTGCATATTGTGGTGGAACCATCACAGATTCAAACATACAGTATTTGATAAAGAACAATATAAATGCAACTTACGTAAATTCTTTAAATTTCTCCAACGTATCTTCCTCCATTGCATCAGACTGCATCGGGGAAAAATGGAATTCGGATACAAACCCTGGAGTATGAACTTCTGGGTCATAGTCACCAAGCTCAGCTGCAAGACAAAGCTTCTATACATCAATCAAATCTAAGGAGATCAGAGGTTTATACAGACAAGCAACAGAAAGGGACCCTATCCTATTCCAAGTCTGAAGGACCATGCATATTTTGAGGATGTCAACAACAGGTTGGTCTCAAAATGGTTACAACATGCATCATAGCCTCTATAAGCATACAACTATTTCAATATTATCAATACAGTATGTATACTGAGAAATAAAAATGAGAATACTGAAGTACATAATAACATAAATGATAAACAAGGAAGGGTGTTATTGCTGTAGGGAAGGCATGGCCCTCTGGGTGTAATAGAGTACTCACACTGAAGGCTTAAAGCAAACAATTCAACACCGAGAGCATAAGGGCATTCCAGTTTCCCTGAGACTATGTCACTTTTCAGCTGCAAAAAGAATTGGTACCTGCAAAGGAAAATAGACATTACTTTTTATTAATACTATAATTACAGCTGTTAAAAAATGTGGTCATGCAATCTAAATCCTATGTATTTAAAAACTGTATGCCCCAAGATCCTGCAGTTAATACCAGGTTCCCTCTACAAAATCTGAACATCTATCTAACAGCTATCAATAGATATGGCTATGCAGTGATTGGCATGTATGATTCTCATCTGAGTCTTGGGAATGCAATGCACCAAATAAATTCTTATGCACAAATAGCAAACTAGATCACTGACTCACTTTGGGGACCAAGTCTTGTAAAGCCTCTTTGACCTTTAGCAAATTCCTGCAAAGTATGTATGTATGGAAGGAACTAATCTGTGTCAGATCTTTTCGTTTTTGGATTCATGAG
>NC_051406.1:46000390-46000583 GCF_015228065.2 Penaeus monodon | reverse complement strand
TACATGTTGGTCCCTTCACCAGGGGGATAATAGAAGAAGAAACCCTTTGTTATACCAATCTAAGGAAAGGCTCCTCACAATGTTTCATACCTAGCAGAATGCCATGGAGAGCAAATACTGAGTTTCATTCAAAATTTAATGCACTATGATAGAATGAGTGAGCCTGGTACTCACTGTTCAAGAACATGAGGGG
>NC_051406.1:45998830-45999476 GCF_015228065.2 Penaeus monodon | reverse complement strand
ATAGTGCTAATAGGGACTGCTCTAAACACTAAATAAGAATCATAGTTGTTTTTTTATTATGTTATCTTTTGGTGAGCAATCCTCCCTCCCTGTTAGTTTGAAGAAAATCATGACTAACTTCAGACAGACAACAACGGAAGAGTAATGGGGTCATGAAATCAAATGCTTGTAATAGGATTCTGCACATCACAGCAATCGTTCTTCGCAAAACCATGATGAAAATAACTCCCCTGGTTCCGGGTTAAACCACCTGAGACAAACTTTAAAACGGCGTGGAACCTCCAGGTATTTCCACGACTGCACTGTCATGGGCATATATGTCCGTCTTATTTTTATAATATTTTTTAAAGCTTATTACGAATCACCGACCCTGGGTGTTTGCAGGGTCTCGCCGAATCCTAGTGTCTCGGAAAAAGGGTCACAGAGGAGGGGGGGGGCAAATTCAGGCTATTAATCCTCGTATAAAACGCCCTTCGGTGGCATCAGAGAGCGAGAGGTCGGCCGTGCCCCCTCGGCCGCCAGGGCCTCTCGGCCTTCCAGGTACTCACCGGGTCAGCTCCTCCCGCAGCAAGTTCGGCTCGGACGAATAGAACTTGACTTTGAACCGGAACGTGTACGGCGGCCCGACTGCAAGGGAGGACAAAGC
>NC_051406.1:45996881-45998664 GCF_015228065.2 Penaeus monodon | reverse complement strand
TTTATCATTTGGCCAGAGTAGCCAATACTCAATAGTAATAATACACAGAGGGAAATTACTGATTTTTTTCTACTTATTCTTAATGTTACCCGAACATATGGAAAACAAGCGATTCTTTTACCGCGGATGGCATCTCCCATGTCACGATGATTTACGCCTGTTAGAAGCAGAAAACGAGACACGGGAGATATGCCACTAGATTCTTGCTATATTTATGAACAAAAGGTAATCGTTTGAATTCTATCATCACACACGAAAATGCAATCAAAATATAGTAAAACTGTCAGAATACATCGTTGAATACAGGAAACACATGATATTCAAGTATGAAGTACCACACCAGGGCTTGGATTTCTAGATAGTTGAGTAATGAGAAAACTAGTGCAAAATATTTTCTTAAATTTTCTCAAAACTATAAACACTTGTTTGTGCATTTTCCAGGCTACTATTAATAGCAAGACAATTTATGCTTCTTTACAATCAGAAAATATAAATTTGGGATTTTCTAACAAGATTCTTTATATTTTTATGCGGGGAAATATTCAGCTTTTCGCATTTTCCTTTTTCTAATTTGAAATTTGGCAAACTCTGGCTATGTCAGTGATAATGAAACATATAAACCCCCTGTTGGCATATCCGTTTTTCCATCTTTTACTCTACTGTTAATGTTTCAACCTCCACCGATCAACTGCCTTGACCTTGGGGTGGTGGGGGTTTCTGGACCAGAGAAGGCAAGCGTAAAAAGCACACTTCACTAGCTTTAAAATAGGAGGCTGGATTGCAAGCCTTTCTTCACAGCGGCACTTTAAATGAACCTTCCGAGCCAGATGGTCCACAAAGCGTCTGTTGTTAGAGTCACGTACATATGGTTCTCTTTGGTGTGTAATAAGATTTTTTTTTTTTTTGGCTTCCTCGGAAAGAAAATTCTAAAAGCTAATAATAAAAAATACGCATACGTGTTTTAGACATTAGTGGGTAGCACACACTTGTGCTGCTTACGTAAATGAACAAGGAGCTATATCAATTACACCTCAACTTGCCCAGGCATCCCCATATTACAGAACTATCAACTGGCACAGACTGCAGAATGATGATCCGGAAGACGAAGCTGGCGAGGCGACCGAGCTTTGGGAAGGGCTCAGCGCGGCGCCCCTGCCGGCGGGCCCCTCCCGCCACGCCAGCCCTCCAACTGCGGTCAGCCGCAACCGGAGCTACAGTCCCTGCAAGCCACACAGCCGAGTGGGGCCGCGATGCAGCGAAGGCTGCAGACCGACAGGAGTCGAGGAGGCCGTGGCTGGGAGAAGCCCTGTCCTGAGGGCCCTTCGGCCGAGGGCTGGGATGAACCGGCTGAAGCCGTGGCAGCCGCCGAAGGGAGGTACCCCGCACAGCAGTCATCAGCGCGACTGTCTGCTACAAATCACGAGGCCTAATGAGCTCGAACAAATGCCAAGGGAACTTTGCACTTGAGTCTGCTCACTCGGCAAAGTGTATGACTTGCCAAAAACATGCATCTCGTGGGCCTGTTCAGTCTACTAATGTACAAGCAGGAGCCTACTGTCCGAGCGCTTCGTGGCCCTTCCCTTTGTAACGTATTCCGGTTTGGTTTTGTCTTTCTACACATTTACTGAAACGTCTGGTTTGAGGGATTCGATTTCATCCTCTTCTCCAGCTCGTTCCAACTTTTAGTTATCCTTTGTCACTTGCAACTTTCGTTAAATGTTAGTTCAGCTTGAACCATTCATCAGTTTTCATGTTCTTATCCTTTTCCCTGATTTTATTCTTT
>NC_051406.1:45996353-45996654 GCF_015228065.2 Penaeus monodon | reverse complement strand
TGCGGGCAATCATTCTCGCCTGTTTCACGAAACGTCGTATTTGCGGTCACAGTAAACAGCGGAATCTCGTTAGTAACAAGGTCTGCAAAAGTATATATTGACCTTGGGTCTAACAGGAGCGGCTTTCGAATCTGACTGCAAGCTCGGAGCGAAGGCAGTCGCGAACTCTGGCAGAAACAATGGAACAGCAGGCAGTACTTACTTTTAACTTGTTTTTTTATTGATTTAGTCGGGTCAAGCCAATGCTGGAAAAAAGGAAAATACAAATTAATATAAGGTTAAAAAAAATGTATATGCACAC
>NC_051406.1:45996142-45996273 GCF_015228065.2 Penaeus monodon | reverse complement strand
TCATAATATAAAAAACATAAAATGTATAAAAACTCAAAGACCGTGTACTTTAAAAATGTCACGTGAAAGAAAGTGAAAATGCACATGGTTATGCTGGGCAATGAAAGATAAATGCCGTAGGACTGAGCTGA
>NC_051406.1:45990590-45990874 GCF_015228065.2 Penaeus monodon | reverse complement strand
GTGTTGCATCCTCGGCTTTCTAGTGCGCAGCTCCTTGGCTGTTGACGTACCTGCCCACTAGTGCGCTCATCAGGATCAAGACTGAAGAATGTCAGCAGAGGCAAGGGTCTAATCATCATCAGAAATTCGGGACAGAAAATATTGGCCTATCGGCCCGGTAGACCAGAGCATTACCAGAATTGGACGTGCAATTTGTCAAAATGAATCGGACGTAATCCACAGTTAATGGCGACATCGAGGCCTCGGGGCTGACACGCTCGCCCATGCACTCCGCTCTTCAAAGT
>NC_051406.1:45989043-45990548 GCF_015228065.2 Penaeus monodon | reverse complement strand
CTTATCAGAGTGGGACATCGCTTCGCTCCATCGGCCCGTCGTGCATGTTCCTCCGCCGAGCTGTGCTCCGGCTCCTCTAACCAGGAACCTGCGCCAGCTGTGCCATCGGTCTGCTCGTGAGGCTATGCTGGAGTGCCAATGAATCACATAGAACGTGTAGCATGAGCGACAGGCTTGACAGAGACATTCAAAGGCGCCGTTTGCTGACCCAGATCTGACGGTCATGCCGCTTCATAATTTCGCGTACTTTGTCCTTCGTCGGCGGAGTCATTCTTACCATCTGGTGGCGAATCCTGAGCGCTAATCAACTTCGGGTGCAAGGTAATCAGCCAACAAACGGTGAGTCGGTTTAGGCCTCCAATAAACTGCTCTACTGAACTCTTTATTGATCACATCACAACCGGAGAAAAGGACCTATATACCACTAATTCATTGTCTGATATATTTGGAAGTAAAATGGCGCAGCTTGTAATGCATTGGTCACATCGCATCATTTTAACGTCATCCGACCTGAATTATAAAGACCCATGTACTCTGACACACAAACATTCATAGTTTGAATTCAACAGAGAACCTCTGATTACACCAAACAGAATTCTAACAACTAAAGACTGTTGTTCCGAAATTATAAGGTCAAGTATGAGTGGGCAACCGCTGCTTGAGTTACAGGTCCACGTAAGCTGGCTCCGCCCCTTGCGACGACGGGCCTCTGCCCTGCGAGGAGACGGTTTACTTGACAGTCCAGTCTCACAACCTCAGTCCCGTGCGCCGGGAGCCTTTACGGCTGTGCGCTTTGCATCCTCTACCATGTGGACTTGCTATTTTCTGCAACTGTATAGGTCATTAGACAATCTAATTCTACGAATACTTTTGGGCACCGTAATGACCGCTGCGTGTCTCCTGTGAATAGTCCGAATCGGATGCCCCTCGGATGCAGATTTCGCATTTTCGTGCATCATATCTAACGGCAAACTGGGGCTGGCGTATCCTTAGTGCCGAACGCGAAGTGCGTACGGAAGGCGGCAGACGAGGCCGCAGGAAGGCAAGAGGCTCGGCGGGCGAGGGCCGCGAAGCATAAAGAAGGGCGTGGGAACCGCCTCAAGTGTGGGTCAGGCCGGGACACGGTTAAGCGTGACCGACCGCGCCATGCGTGATGGCTGCTCTGCTCTGCACCACGCAGGGAGGTGGAGTCTGACTTCACCTTGATGCTGGGTTTGTTAGAAAATTAAGCGAGATAGCAATATGCCTAAAGAAACACTGAACACAGTCAAGGATTAAGCACTCAAAAAATATCTTTAAAAAAGCGAAGGTACTGATGCGTATTGACACATAGAAAACCTGTTTTGGTGCTACGATCTCTGGCCCCGTAAGCATGGACGCGTCCAACAGCACACAAGATCGGGAACCGGCGTAGATTTCCCTCATTCGACTGGCATTCTCAAGTAACATGAAAGCGATCTTGGTCTCTCTCGGCTGGTCTGGAGCGAAGGCGTTTTCATAAGAGA
>NC_051406.1:45988400-45988594 GCF_015228065.2 Penaeus monodon | reverse complement strand
CCAGCGACTCGGTCTCTTCCTATCTGCCGGAAAAAATGACTTCCCCGATATCCCCCCCCCCCCAATCCCCCGCCCCATACGCCTTCGGATGAAGTGATCCTTGTTCTAAAAAGCTGTGGCGATGGGAAAAGGTTCCCAGAACTCAGACGGCTCAATGCTATGCAGATGGCGAGGCCTCCACACGTTCAGCAGCC
>NC_051406.1:45984560-45987024 GCF_015228065.2 Penaeus monodon | reverse complement strand
CTCCACCCCCCAGGCTGTCCTGGCCCCGCCTAGGCCTCCCGTCCCCAATGTTTCGCTGCCACTTCCGGCGCGGCTCCGTGTAGTCGAGTCTGCCGCACGAACGTTCGCCTCAGTATAATTGCGGAGTCGTTTCCTGCGGGTGTGAGGCGCGCTAACGGTCCGGGTTCGTGGTCGCCCATTAGCGTCGCAGGTCGCACGTGGCGGTGCGCCTCCTCCGCCGCCGAAGGATCAGTCTCCGAAATAATCTCCTCGGTGCTGCGGCGACAGGTTTCCGCGGACATGCCCGTCCCTGCCAATTCGTGTCCAGAAGGAGACCGTAGGCGGTGCAGCGTCGCGACATACGATGAGCGAATGCCGTTCATCACCAACACCCACCACGTCGTCTGGCGCCAGACGACCGAGGACTGGCTCGCGGATTCCGCGCGGCGCCTGGCCCGAATCTCACCAAATCAGCAGGGCCATTCGGAGCCATCGGCAGCAGCATACGGCTCATTTACATAGGCAACAGCTGACGCCAAGAACCACCGAGCTGTCTCCGAGAGCATGACTGAGAACGTTTACAGGATGACAATTTCCATGGCTCAGTAATGACTGGTAAAGGATTCACTGACAGATTCCTTTATAACAAACTGATTTATGTTAGACCGTAAATGCGGCGATATTGACACAATTGCCCTTAACAAAAACAACGATAAGTGGAAAGATAAACGTTACTGACAAATTATTAAACGATCTAGTTTTATGTGATTATAATTCGGCGCCGCATTCTTCCCAGCCTCGACTGTTCTTCCACACCGATTGATTCGCCGCTCGACGAACTCTCCTCCTGCCGCTGAGCGCTACGACGGCGAGGCGCAAAAAGGAGCAGGTGACATGAAGCAGACAGGGGCGCCCGCGAGTTCACCGCACGCCCGCCACGCCAAAAGACGCTGGCGGACGGGCGTGCGTGCATCTCGACTGCTTGACGGGCGTGACGGGCGACCTCAGGAAGGATGTGCCGTTGCTGCTTCTTCCCGCCGCGCTGTCAGTCTCTCCTCCCTTGGGCGTCACGTCTCTGCTTCACGCACGTCACCAGAGAGCGATCGTCCCGCTGGCGCGGCCGCTCCGGTGTCTGGAAGGAGCGAGTCCTTTCCCTCCGCCGGCATTCAACGCAGCAACTCGCGGCTCTGGTTTGAATACAAACTTACTTCCAAGGCCTACTGAAGTAAACAGACCTTGGCTGCACCGGGATTCCACTAAGCCCGGCAGCGCCTGCAGAGCCGTTTGAGGCGGCTGCGCCAGAGGAAAGGGCAATGCTTCAAGCGCCTTCATGATGCGTGGTGAGGGCTTACAATGAAGCTCCGACTGATCCATAAATCTTTGCCACGAACAATATCCCAAATATACAGGTTCCACATGACCTCGCCTGCAGTTTCTACTTCATTATCCGTGAAACCTAACGGGAAACTATGCAGCAACAGTGCCATGTGACACACGAACTAAAACAGGAAAGATCCTGATCAACCGCCAGTTCGATGAAACGTCAGTCAACGGAGAGATTCTAAAACTCACGAATTTCCGATTTAATCGGTGACTTCCTATTCTGCCAACTAGAGTGATTATGGTTTGGCTTAGTTTAGGAAGCCTTCCGATTAAAATAGGGCCTAACTAAAAATAACTATTCTCAGCTCCCTTGGTAGCACCTTTCCTCAAAAAACGCTGAAGAAATCCTGATCTGTAACCTGCACAATAGAGGCAGCTCGTGAACACCACCTTCCCAACGCGGCGAGACCGAGCCAAGGAGTTACTTCTGCGCTGCGACAAAATTCCCTCGGAAGGGGGTACCACGCCCGTGATCTCCTTTCTCTGTTGGTCTGTACAGGTCATAGAAAGGAAGGAAATCAAAAATATCCTAAAGCGACTTCATTCCATGCATCAGCAGTTGCTAGTTAGTAAGCACCACGAGGCGCGTAGGCCAGGGTGCCAGACGCAAACCCATCTCGCGGGCCAACAAGGGTACAGACACGGCTGCCCAGGATCACGTTAATAAAAACGGTCTGATACTCGTACAAGTACGTAAAGTATCTTTTAATTATTAAATGTTAAATGGTGACACATAGTAGGAAAGTGTATATGACAAGTTTCTTTTATAAAAGTTGTAAACACCATCCCTTTACAATTGCGGTATTGCTTTTAATAGGAATGTAAATGAAAATATATTACCATTATTTTATAAAGGTTACTTAGAAATTATCATTTTCCTAAGCATCATTTACTTTCCTCCTTGACGATCATAATTTCACAGGATAATTAATGGTTGTCCTTGTCACCCGCGGGCCACTGATGACCATGCCGAGGCCATGATCTGACACCCCTGGAGGCTGTAAGAAGGTATATTTATTTATTGTTTTGATAGCTTAAAATTTCACTTTTAACTTTAGCATCGCTATTTCCCAATGCACTTCATGTAATGATTATGGTGCAT
>NC_051406.1:45983407-45984517 GCF_015228065.2 Penaeus monodon | reverse complement strand
GTTGGCGCATTTAGTCTGAAAACACCTTCGGACGCGGCTTCCCTTATATACTTTCCACAGATGTACAATATTCATTCATACACACGCCAACTTCATATGAACTTTCACTGTAGGGCATACGATCACTAACATACAATAACTGTTGTAGTTTAATACGATGATCTATTTGTACCATTCGCTCCATGTTTTATTCTCCTGGGCGAATTAATAGGGTAAAGAAGTTAGTCCCATAGCTTAGGATGATGCGCTAACATTATTAGATAATTCCATAAGCTTTTTATTTTATGTGGATAAAAGAATTCCCGATACCTTCGTATTTAACCTCAACTGCATCGAGTTGTGAAAATCCGCCGGTGACTTAGACGCTGGCTACCGCCCGAGGTGCCGAGGACGCGACATGAACACCACTTCGTGCTCTGTCGAGGAACAGATAAGCCCTCAGAGGAAGCAGGGAGTGGGGCGGGGACGCGGGACCAGCCCCTGCACGGCCTCGTCTTCCCCGCGTCTGCCGACAACCTGTGTTAATCCGGACCCTGCCTCAGGCACAACAATCAAATCATCACCGAGTAAAGGGAAGGCCTGCAGGTCCTCGTGCTCGCGCCAGACAAGGGAGGCAGCGCTGAACTCGAGCGTCTGTAGCGAAAGGGGAGCAACACTTACCGGGACGTGGTTGGCGTCCGTGTACTGGAGGCCGAAGTAGTCTTTCTCGATGATGTCCATGGAGTAGAAGACCCGCTCGTACAGCTCCTGGCCCAGCGCCTTTTTCTGCAAGAGGTAAATCTAATGTTAGTTCATCCCGCCGACACTGAGTTCAAAACACTGGCTGGACATGAGCGCAGGATGCTCTGCCATTCACACCACAAGTTCACACTTGAATCACCAAGGGCGCACCGGAGCTGCTGTGGGCATCGCGTTCGAGGAAGACCGCCGCACTTACAGCATAACATGAGGTAAACGGGACCACTACGGAGGAATAAATGCAAGGGCGGCTGGAGAGAGAGGCGGGCGGAGGAAGGGGGGGGCGTTGTGGATTTGGGTGGATGGATGAACCGAGTTAATTGCATTGATATGCAAATCGATGAAGAGAAAGAAATAGACATTTTGTAGAGA
>NC_051406.1:45982745-45983276 GCF_015228065.2 Penaeus monodon | reverse complement strand
GATATGATATAAACGGTAAAATTTCAATTTCAATAAATTTTCTTTCAATAATATTAATATCTTTATACATTTTGTTATATTTTACAAACAATTATATATGCAGTAAGTTTATAGCCTTACATAAACTATCTTGCATATGAAATATATATGAAATTTATATGAAAAAAGAAAGGTATTAATTCATACAACTTATTAATAAGACATCTATTTTTACGCCATCTATCAGGAGAGAGGATCACAAAGCGAGCACGAAGTTAGCTCAGCTGATAGCCTACGACTCTTCGATGGGCTGATTTTTGTGCAAAAAACTGTCCGTGTGAGCGAGTATGAGCTTAAATATGACTAATTAGTGAAGCAATAAGAGTGGGGCGAAGTAATATTGCTGACTAGCGAAGGCTAAGTATAAGATCAACTTCAGCAGACACATGCAGAAATGACGAGTAATTTACTACGCCGATATCTCTCGCCGGCCCACCGAGGGAGGAAGCTCTGGCCGAGAGCCCGCGCCCACTTCGCTGCCGCGCTCGGGGG
>NC_051406.1:45977203-45978144 GCF_015228065.2 Penaeus monodon | reverse complement strand
CCGCACATGTGTGAGACTGTTCTGCATAATGCATACCGGCCTCCAGGAACGTGCCTTCCTTCCTCACTGCTATAAATAGGTCTGAGGTCACGTGTCAGCCAAGGATCAGGCTGCACACGACCCCCCATTCGACCTGAAGCGTTATCCAGCGGACAAAGTGCTTTGATCCCGACGATCCTTTCTAACTCGTTATCGCCGCGACAAGGTAATCAGCCGCGAGTCGCCCCCACACCGCTGTATGGGCGTGCTACGATCCCTCCCGCCGGGGCTCCACGAAGTCCCCGCAAGCACCCAGAGGCAAGAGAAGGGCCTGGCCGGCGCTCAGCCGACTTCCAGCATTCCCCGGACCATCTCGACTCTTGCCACTGGCCAAAGGCCTCCTGCCTCCAGTGAGGACCTCATCATAGCATTGAGATTTACGAAGTTCGGCAACAGGCAGCCACGCTGCTTGGTCATCTCGAGAATCATGTAGCCACTGCTTCCTACATACTCTAGTGGCTGCATGACAGATGTGCATTTATGCCGAAACTTTTCCTTGACGCCGACAATCCCTTCTAGCCTGAGAGTTGCCCATGAAAGCACTGACAGAAAAGGCAGCCTTGTCCCTGCGGCACGCAAGGAGCCCCGACTAACGAAGGCGACGGAGGGCCTGGCACGGGGCAGGCCGGCGCTCTCCCCAACACAACCGCCGCATTATGACCAACGAGCAGTGTCCGGTTACAGCACCTCAACGCTGCTCAAACAGGCGCTCCACAAGCATGTGTTTGCTTCCATTAAACAAGCGCATACTAAGAGGCAACACTTGGGGCCTGATTACCTCTCAATGGCATTGCGAAGGCGATCAGTGGCCGCTCCGAAGGAGGGGGAGAGGGCCAGATATAGATACATGTGTGCACAGGGGAAAGAATGTTATACGCCCTGTGCATATGGACTGGTAATAA
>NC_051406.1:45976236-45977020 GCF_015228065.2 Penaeus monodon | reverse complement strand
CGCGCGCGCGCGTGCGTTTATTTGTGAGCGTATGCGTGCATACACATATACAGTCATACAAGTTCTGCGTTCTGCAAAGTTAAACACGCCAACTAATTCCAAAGACAGACCGTCCCACACACACGGAAACGCCACGAACGCGCACAATCCGCGCGAACAGCGCCGGGCGAAGCAGGTCTTTCCGCTGATCCTGGGTGGGCCTTGCCCCGACGGCCGCCCCTTTGGACTCGGGTTAAACGCCCATGTTGGTGACCGGCAATCCTGAACCGATGCAATGGAGATGCAGAGCTTTAATCAAAAGAAAAGAAAAAAGAATGTCTAATCGACTGAATGACGGATCTGGGGAAAGGAGGGCATTAAAAGAGAAAGGCTAGTTGGCAACTGCAGTTCCGTGTATCATCAACAGGATGAGATGTTACGTATTAATGCATTTCCGCATTTTGTAACATACAATAGAGTGAAAATTACCATTACGGCGCCTGACTGGGAGAGTGGACATGGGCTTTCGTATTCCCAGTCAGCATGGAGGAGGTAGAGCCACGGCACCATAAGGGCTTGAACTGCACGTGACCGGTAACCGGACGAACACGGCTGACACGAGCGCCTTGGAGATTGCAGGCAGAACCACAGGCCAGGGCTCTCAGCCATCTTCAGCCGAGGACTTACCGAAGCACAAAGACCCGCTCGACAGTATATTTCTAAGCTCACTTTCCTCAGCCACCCCCCCCCCGTTATCTTTCCAACACATTGATCGGGAAAAACCTCGGGAGCGCTTGGCCGCCCG
>NC_051406.1:45976103-45976200 GCF_015228065.2 Penaeus monodon | reverse complement strand
AGATCTCAGAAATCATAAAAAATAACTAAAATAAAAAAATAACTTAATGATGACGCTCATCCTAATATATTTTCACGAAAACGATTTGTCTTGTTCG
>NC_051406.1:45975138-45975208 GCF_015228065.2 Penaeus monodon | reverse complement strand
CAGTAACTGCATCGGGGCTATTTTAGACTTCCACATTTAACCATTCTTTACAAAGTCAATCGGTAACCTT
>NC_051406.1:45974883-45975065 GCF_015228065.2 Penaeus monodon | reverse complement strand
GGAACGCTGGCAGAGCTATTACTAATGAAATAAAGCCTTTGCTCTTGTTGGTAACCCTGAACCTTCCCGATGATTTAAAGGACTCGGAAGCGACTGTGCAAGTGACCGCTGTGAGTCTGAAACATGGGAAAATATGAACAATTTCTGGTTGAAAACATGATTGCGAAGGTAAAAACATACTT
>NC_051406.1:45972802-45974849 GCF_015228065.2 Penaeus monodon | reverse complement strand
GGCATGGAAACGAGAGTGTGCTTTCAACTGCCCCTCCTAATATTCAACGGTTTTGCGAGTCCAGTCAGACACCAGTTTCCCATTAATTTTGTACATTTTGTACATTTTCAGCGAACAACAATAATCACTTTACATGTATAATACATTTGTATAAATATATCACTGGAGAACAGAGTTGATTTGTTGCAAAAGTCGAGGAAATATTTTTAGTATCGAATGACGCGAAGGCTGAGAACCAATGCTCTGACTGAGCAGACCAAGCAAGGCATCGGAGGTTTGCAAACATGAGCGGGTTACCTTATACGTGTGTTGGCTGCCCGTGTTTGTCATACACGCATAGGTCTAATTCTAAGAAGTTTTACAAACGTAACTAGTTTCGTCGGGAAAAGGAACACAAAATCTATGTGAGTGTTCAAGGTGCATCCATAAGTAGGTCCTGCATAAAGCTTAATCGGAAATGAGCCACTAATTGGAACCATAACTACATCATTCAATTTTCAATCCGGAATCACAGCTTATGAAAATGTTGCACAAAAAATATTGCCGTTTCTCTTGAATCAGCAAGAATTGTTTGTGGTTATATTTGCAAATTAAGAGATAAAGTAAAGATGGTCACTTTAAAACTTCCACACAGTAGACAAGCGTGGTGTGCGACTGGGAATTTCAACCCGAGCAGTCATATCATCTAAAGTGGCAATTACGGTCCTGAAGCTACACCTTTCATAATTACACACTGTTAATTAGCATATGAAAACTGACACAATTAATTAATCATTAGTCTGTAATACGTGTGTAAAGTGTACATCACTCAATTTGGCAGGAAAGCAAAACACAGGTTTCACTCTCCTCTGCGCCAGGCGCCCCCGCAGTTAATCTGCAGCGCACAATTACTGCGCATCCCAAGACAAAGCAGCAAACTGTATTTCGAGCAAACTCAGATAGAATTTCCTTTCCAACTATAAACAGTTCATATATATACTGTTAGAAGAACGTGTTGTTGAAAGAGAATCTAAATTTTCGTCAAGCATATCAAGACCAAAATCCTTCCGAACTCAGACAGGCCTACATCAGAAATAGGTTAAACACATTTCCCAAATTGAGAACCGACCGACTTACAGACTGTTAGCGAACGGGAGACCGAACAAAACCGAAGCTGTCGGAAATCAAACCACGTATTTCACTCATAAGGGACGCACAAAAAATGAGCGACGCCTTAGGCCTACCCTTGCCACCGCAGGCCGCCCACGTCGCTTGCCTATCATCGGTGCCGCTCGAAGGCAGGGACGAGTAAGAGGCGGCGGACGGAGCATTAGGGACGAGATGGCAGGAGAGACTGGATAAACATTCTTCACCTTTGAGCAGATTAGGACCAGAAATTGAGCGGAGAATATGATGAAGTGGAATCCAAGGCTGGTGTTGGAGGGCGCAGAGCCAGCAGAGGAGGGGGATGCGGGCCGCTGCACGAGAGGGCAGTCTTGTGGTCTGGTATACATCAGATGCTGAGAGCATGACGTCACGGCCTGCGACCCGTCCCCGAGCCTCCTCGCCAAATGATGCCTGAACCTGATCCTCCTTCGAGGCGTCACCTGACATGATGGTCCTGTTCTTTCACTACCTGGTCTAGCTTCCTCCTCGTCAAAACTGATGGTTTACCTCGCGTTACTGTATTCACTGTAAGTTTAATAGAACATATCTGTGTTACAGCCATGAGAATGAGGTGAAAATGCAAGTGCCGCACGGCGTACAGGCACACGGAGGCTTCTCGTGACTGGACTTCTTCGGGCTCTTCAAACATCGGCCGGCAACTCGTCTCGGTCGCCACTCGAACAAACACATATCAAGACAACGCATATTCCTCCGTTCACTGCTCCGTTTCAACGATGTCTGCTTGCCATAAACGAACCAATCGATGATAAAATATAGTGAACAACTGTTATATGCGATTCTCTCTTGTTCAGATGCTACACAGGAAAAAAACATGAACCCCAAAACAGGATGTTAGGATGTTACCTGACATTTGCCTAGCGAAATCCATTTTAATGACTAT
>NC_051406.1:45971141-45971647 GCF_015228065.2 Penaeus monodon | reverse complement strand
ATCCGCCAAAGCGAGTATAGGGACGAAGTCTGACAAGTGCCGCGAACGGCAGCCCGACCCGGCCGCGCCCTCCGCCCGGTCGCCTGCAGTTGGCATTCTTGGGTCTACTCTCCCAGTCACCGAAGACATTGTGCAATGCGCCACATCCCCTCCACACACAAAAGAAAAATTATTAAATAAAAGGCGGGGGCAGTTACACTCAACACACAAAGTCCTCTCAGGACCTCGTTGACGCGACTTCCTCCTCTGCCGGACTTGTACGGTTAATGCCGATACTTATAGAAACAAAATTGTTTTCCTCTCAGTTCAGTGGTTAACTGCACTGGTGCATGCTTTGGCCACGCGTCTCTCTTCCCGCCCCTTTGCCGAGAGATGCGGTTAATGATAAGCGACAACCTCCACACAAATGCTCCACGCAATGCCATATACATGCAACGACGACACAACAGCGAGGACAACGTCCGCACCTGCGCTGGGCCGCCTGCCGCGCCGCAGCCTCGTTCTTG
>NC_051406.1:45968253-45971123 GCF_015228065.2 Penaeus monodon | reverse complement strand
AGTGCATCTTTAGGACACTGCGTTCATTCAATCAAGTAAGTAGAGCATGACATCCTATCATTTTCCGCGGAGTTAATTCCATAAAAAATGAGGAACAAAAAAGAAGACATGCTTCGCGAAGCACGGCATGAGGCAGCCAATAAGAGCGTTTGAGGCGAACGCTGCGACACAGCAGCCCTGATCATACGTCGCGCTTGCGAGCTCCGGCTAGCGCGGCCTCCTGCTGCCACGCCTACGAGATGTGCGTCATTCCGCCACGGAGTGTGCAGATGCTGTGCATGCCCCGCGACTAGCCTCGCTGGCAAGCGTAAAGCTGCGACGCCTTGCTCTGAACGGCCGAAATCGATCCCGAGAATGAACGTATGGAGGCTGCCACGGCCCTAGGGTCCAGGCCATGCGGGTTAGCGAGGCCGAATGACCTTTCGAGGCACGTGACTTCAGGACGCTGATGTGGCGACCAACGGCGGCGCAGGCCACTTGGACGCGAGCTCCATTCTCAATGCTGACTCACTTCTGACAACACCTTGTTTGGTCAGCCAAAGTGTGCCGCAAGTGCGGCATGTTCATTCCACACCTGAACTCACACCTGGCAGAGCCTGAGTTGCCGTCGATTCCTCAGCTTATTTGAGTGATTCTTCAGTACTGTGGCATTCTGCGATGTCTGCTCAGTTCAGCCAGCCGTCAATAAAGGTGCTTAACAATGCCACTTCCGCCACTGCTATTGTTTACTAAAAGGTAGTAGTGCCACCTGCTTCTAAATCACTCCCGTGGCGATACACTGGCTCGTGGCTAGAGGTGTGTGTCAGCACAGTCTGCGGTCTCGCTGTTGCAGATGTGCTGAACCCCCACCCCCCGTCGGGGCCTCTTGTCGTCTGTCAGCGAGGGAGTGCGTGTGATTCTGCAGTTAAGGCCCTATCAGCACTTTCCCGTCACTTTTTGCGTTTCCGCGTGAAATTTCCGCAACAGAAAGCAGAGCGCCCACGTAAACTAACTTGGCGCCATCCGAGTGAGATCCCGGGTATCACACGAGTATTCTCATGCATATCACATAGCACATTATCAAGACGGAAATCAATTAGACACAAACAGTCGCTATCGTCTCCACCTGGGAGGCGGGGCGCAACGATACTTGCAGAGCCTCAAATTCAAACGGAAACGCAAAATATGACGGAAAAAGTCTGGTGCGACAGGGTCTTTGCTCCTGATCACTAAACCTACATGACGGTATTAATCCTCAAGAATTAATTTTCTAATAACTGTTGCAAATCTCCCACCAGGCTAATCGCGCGCTGACCCCACGCACCGCTTCTGTTGACTCGTGATCTCGAACACGTGCTGCGAGTCGCGATCGTCGCAGCGCCGCCGGCCGTGCCTGCAGCCTCGCAGCGAAGGACGACGCGCACAGGGAGCAACTGGCGTCTTCTCTTCCGGGTCGCCGATCATCCCTACATCCTTGGGCACAAGGCCCTGCGTAATTTAAAGGTTAACCGCGTGCCCTGTGACCGCAAACGTTTCTTGTAAATATACTTCTTCAAATAGCCTCTCACAATGGCAAATTCAGAAAAGTCCAGCAATAGCCATGCTTTCCCTCTGTAATGCAAACATGTCCGTATGGTCTGGTGCTCTTTACCTACGGCAGCAATGGCAGCCACCCTCCCATGCCCGCGAGGCAACGCCCGCTCACGCAGACGGGACAATGTGACTACCGGGCAAGAGCCACTGTTTCAGATAGCAAAATCACCGCGGAAAGGCTGAAAAAAGGAAAGCAGCGAGCAACCGCGGTGCGTGGCGAGCCAGAGGTGCAGAGCTGCCGTGGCAATTGTGTGGCAGAGAGAGAAAAGACGTTCCGAGCGGGAACTGGTACCGGCGACTCCACATCGGGCTTCGTGTCCTCTGCACCGTCACCTAATGATGCCATGCCACATTACTTCCACAACCACAAAGCAGTGTCTTTCTAGCTGCACGATGAGCCGCGCCCAAGACTCCCACGCTGACTCCACTGACGAGCCGGCATCACCTACACTGAAGGGACACGGGCGCCAGGCCGGACCGCGGGCGGCGATCAAGGGAGGACTCCAGTGCATACAACGAGGTCTGCTTTCTGACATGTTGTTGGTCGGTTGAGTTAATAACGAATCCCCCGTGATGCAAATTAAACACATTTAGCTCTGCATGCTTAATCACACAAAAGCGACTAACCAGATATGTGCGCTCGTCAAACTACCAATCTATAAGACGTAAATGACAGCAAGGTCGATATTTATGATCAAATACCTAATGACTCTCATCTGGCATAGGATATGCTTTTGAAAAAAGTGTTTAATCAAACTACAGCCTATGCTTTAGGGTGAAGGGGAAAGTGACTGCCGTTCATTATCACTTGTGTGTGTTCTCCAGCAGGTTGAGTAACAGTGAGGGAAAATAATACTTTTATGTCAGTTCATGGAGAAGGCAAGTTTCGCACGGGTCATGTCCCAGTGCGCGTTCTCGTGACCTCGCCTTGTCCAAGTGCGCGTTCCCTTGGCCTCGCTTTGTCCCAGTGCGCGTTCTCGTGACCTTGCCCTGTCCCAGGGTGCGTTCTCATACGTTTTCGTGACCTAGCCCTGGTAGTTATCGAGCGTCCGAAGCATCAAGGCCTGTGCAGGACACCAGCGTGTCCTTGGCTTCAGCCCTGCGAGTGAGTCGGCCGCCCTCCGAATGCGTAGCCTCGATAGGCTATGCACTCGGGGGTCAAGTTTCTTGAGTCCCTCCAGGGCTTCCCTCTCCCGGACTCCGGACTCGCGCATTGTCGCACTCGCATCAAGCAAGCTGGATAAGCAGCAAGAATCGACTCCCCTGGCTCTGTTCGGCATTTTCGCTGTCCATGCCGT
>NC_051406.1:45967811-45968122 GCF_015228065.2 Penaeus monodon | reverse complement strand
GGCTGTCATGCCTGTGTGGAGGGCTGGAGAGCGCCAACAACGACCTCGTCACTCTCTTGATGGCGGAAATTATCGGCGTAGCATAAAAAAGATAAGATTGGTCTCACTGCTGATAAGATTAAAGCTTTCTGAACCCATGACATAAAGCTAATCTGAAACCACCTACGGAGAATGATAGTTGCTTTTCTATAAGCGCACACATTCAACTCATACTACAGGCCAAATGTATGTCCGTTAAACTGAGGAGCGTTAACATTATCATTCGGGTATTGATTACTTTATGAGGCTTCCTTCCACGGCGGCCGCGCTCT
>NC_051406.1:45967538-45967778 GCF_015228065.2 Penaeus monodon | reverse complement strand
ACTTACAGGGCGCTAAAGCAGCTCCTCGGCGTTATTACGATAATGGGCTTCAAGCTTCGGGGGGACATGTTCACGGGCGGTTATACAATGTTAAACTAAGAGGCACTGATAGCATAAAGGTAATATAGATAAGTGATCCTATCTGAGGTTTCTCTTTCCCTTTCTTAACTGCTGGACCGCCACAATTTTTCGCGCAGATAACACGCTTCAATGTTCATACGTATATTTACTGCACGCTTC
>NC_051406.1:45965048-45966817 GCF_015228065.2 Penaeus monodon | reverse complement strand
TTAGCGTATAAAAATAATGTAGCAGAATGCCAAGCTTTACGACAAAACAGCGGCTATGTTACATATAAACAAATGTGGGAAATGCAGCCGCGACTTTGCTTGGGCACGACAGGAGATGCAGCGAACACGGTCGATATACATCACAGCTATTCAGAAACCGTACTAGTGACTACTTCCATACCTATCACATACTAATAGTGCCGGCAAGTGTGATCAATTCATTGCCTGGTGCATTGAAGACCATTCACTAACAAGCTCAAAATAACAAAGATGGAACACATAAGCAAATCACACGGCAGCTGGCCGCAGTGAGGGAGCAAATGAGGTCACGAGCACCGGGCGGGCCGGTGTCTCGCGGAGCCTGGGTCACTGCGCCCCTGCTCTGCGCAGCTCTCACGGCGTCTCTCTCCGCCACCACCCTGAGCGGCGCAGCACATCTTCCTCTCCAGCCACCTCCCTTTTGTGGCAAGACACGAGCACGAGCCATCGCCGCCTCGCATTTGTCCTCTCGTGGATCACGAGTCTGACGTGAAGTTGCGGCCATCAGCTGAGACAGAGAGAGTGATGGAGGAGACAGACAAGGGAGGAGTGAAAGGGACGAGGATGGACCAGAGGGAGGGATGAGGGAGATGCTGATGAAGAAAGAGCGGAAGGTGCGGAAGGGAAGGAGCGAGAGAGGGAGAGTTGGCCAGGTACAGAGAGGGGGGGGGAGGCAAAGCAGAAAAAGTGTACGAGTGGGTGGGCTGGCCACAGGATGCGGAGAGCAGAAAGAGGGCAGAGGTAGGCTCCCTATGAGTATATGGTAAAATACTTTTCACATTCTTCATATAGCTTCGTTGTCTGCAAATATGCTAACAAAATCCATTTGATAGTCCAACGTCATACTGATTGGGCCGGACTTTCCACGCAGGTTTTTTGGGGATTCAAGTGCGCGCAGAAGTCCAGGCGAAAGGTTTGGAGACGTGCCGTGCAAGGAGGTCTCGGCTGAGCGACATTGTGCGACACAAAGCACCTCCGCAAAGTAAGGCAAGCCGGGGAGCGAGGGCGGAGGGGAGCGTAACATGAACTGCGGAGGGGATACTGTACACATGATACGTGCCTCCCCTTCCCCTCCTGTGTGTGCACCACCTACATCCGTCCCTTCCCAGATCTCATTCCAGGACGAAACCATTACTCCGTGCAAATAAAACTAACTTCATACGTCTCGCCCTGTGCAACCATATGTAACTCACCGCATATGCAATTAAGCAAGACCCTAGATACATGGTCTTAATTTCAACTCGGAACGAAGATTCGTCTCCCGCTGTTCGCCGACTCCTTCATGACTATCTTGGGTGACCTGTATGGGGTGGCTGGGATGTTGCCAACTCCCATTAATTTGCATGTACTTGGAATGAAAACTTCTCTACCACTTGTACTTAGTGAAGGTGCGATAAATTCTTTCTAACATGTCTTCAGTCCACAATATCGAGTAACTAATACGAAAGATCACGAACAAGGAAACGGCTGCATCTGGAACCATCGTCTTCGGAAAGAGAAAAACACTTGGCAAATTATTACGATCTTTTCTCGCCTTCTTGTCTGAGAAGTCGTGAATCAGCAATGTTTACGTAGGTCTATATATATGCCTATATCAAATTGCTTAATTCACTCTCCGAATTTCTCGTGACAATTACTGTTTGAACCCACCTTCACTCTAACTCTTTTATATCTTTTCTGGCTGTCTGTCTGTTCATTCTCTGAGGCCCTCCAGGCGGTAGGCTACGTAC
>NC_051406.1:45963659-45964991 GCF_015228065.2 Penaeus monodon | reverse complement strand
TATGTGCACGGGTGACCCAACACTGTAGTCCCCAGGTGATCTATCGGTCCCTTCCTTGCGCCCCTCCCAGGGGGCTATCACTACTCCGTCTCAGGCCATTTGGGAGGCGCTTCAGCGGACAAGCCTGAGCCCAGCGATAGGCCTTGGCTGGTCTTGCAGAAGTGAGGCCGGGGCTTTGACGAAGGCTAAGGAAAGTGTCCATGTGCAAATAGCAATGCTGAGACAGAGAGATCGGGAGCAGCATCAGCGGCAGGGCGGGCGCCCCCCAGCCCTCGCAGCGTGAGCGAGAGGCGAGGACTAACGGTAAATGGTAATGGGGCGTAACAAGATCCAGACTGATGAGCAATTTGGTTACAATAACGAGGCCAAACGCCACCCCACACCGCCCTCCTTCCCGACGCCATTATCACCCGCACCGCCAGAGAAACGCCAGCGCCGCATCCACACCGCCCCAGTCATCTCACGATCGCCTTCGCCCGAAATGGCATTTCTGCCCCAGGCCATACGCACCAGTTCCCTCTCCGGCAGAAAGCTCTACCGACAAGTGTGTAGCGCACCACGCTCCCGCCAACAACAGCGCGAGGTAATCCGATTTCCAACTCTTTCGCTAAAACCAGTCATGCTCTTTGTTCTCATCCCATTGTCTTATCAGGGAGAACCTAAACTAATTCCATTTATTACCGAAATATCATATTTTTTTACAGCAAGAAGGGCTCGTCATGACACGAGCGTCCCTCGTCGCTCTGGAACTTGGATTTCCAGACCTGCTGTGGGTAAGACGAAGGCAGGAAAAGGATATCACTGCGCCTCCGGGTAGGTGACAGACAGACTGCCAGAGATCCGAAAAAGCAGCGCGGTACTTCTGGAGAAGCCGCTGCCTGAGGAAACAGGTTCGCACCGGAGACCAAAGGTGAATGGGCGTCGCAGAGAACGGACTGTCATGTCGCACGGCCGAGCAGGTGGAGGGTATTCACGGGTGAAGGGGGGAGGGTCATACCCAAAGTTTCGTAACAATGGAGGGATGTAGAAGTGGGTCATCGGCACTCCCCCGGCCCCCACCCCCACCCGAGGACAAGCCACACTCCCAACACAAACAGGGCCCCGTCGCGGATCCTCTCCGAGCGAGATGACGAGCCTCGGCCGCGGCCGACATGGCCTCCCACGCCCTCGCCGCGTCTCTGGCCGCGACTGCAGTAGGACAGGCAGCAGCGCCGATGGAATGGCGTGTCACCAGTTCATCATCCAGGTAACTACGCATATGTCGTATGCATAGTACCATTATTACATTAATGTATAATTATATAGTTTTTCTTCTATAGTTTTGAACATGGG
>NC_051406.1:45963543-45963609 GCF_015228065.2 Penaeus monodon | reverse complement strand
TCACTTTCTCGTTCCCGCTTCTTTTTCTCTCTTAGACACACATACTATGCACACTATATATCTACT
>NC_051406.1:45963415-45963516 GCF_015228065.2 Penaeus monodon | reverse complement strand
AAATACATATACATATCTCTCTCTCTCAGCATATGTACCTGTTCTTACCAAAGGGCGTATGGATTATGGCTAAGGTTTTAAAGTATGCAGCGTTTCAATCC
>NC_051406.1:45963211-45963337 GCF_015228065.2 Penaeus monodon | reverse complement strand
GCATTCGGCCCCGGAGGCGCCCGGCCAAGCACGATAAAGCGATGGGATTCGACCCAAGGAGAACAAATGCCCGGTCCAAGTCAGCCATCTGTTTCCGGCTGCTTCAGAAGCACACTTGATATGGGC
>NC_051406.1:45962784-45963024 GCF_015228065.2 Penaeus monodon | reverse complement strand
GGGGGGCGCATGTTTGCGTGCATGAGAAAGAAGGAAAGAGGGGGGGGAGGGGGTCGTTGCCACGGATAACTCTTTCCCGCCATTGAAATCGCCGGAGCGCCTTGCCGTGGGGGGGGGGGGGGATCCGCCTGAACGAGAATCTTACCAAATTTCTCGACACCGCATTATTCATTCGCTCATCTCGTCAGCTGTACGTACCTGTAAAAAAAATATTGGTATAGTTTCAAGTAAAGAAAATTG
>NC_051406.1:45961525-45962604 GCF_015228065.2 Penaeus monodon | reverse complement strand
TTACGAAGTGACTCTAATTTCCTGTTAACATCATCCGATGAATCTGTTTACTAAAAACAAAAGATAATTAACGAAAACTTCGATCTTTCATTAGGATTCAATATGGAGTTATAAGACGAAAATTGCATATCAATTTGAAATCGTAACTTTATCCACTTGCCCCGAACAGCCTTCAGAAAACACATCCAGTGCAGAATAGTGGGAAATTTCAGCTTTTTTTAATAACCTGCGGTCACATCTCATGATCTATTTTACGGGGTTGTTATCACATATTTCGAAATCTTTTCAACAAAGGCAAAGGTCTGACGTCTGGCCACTGGCGATACAGTCACTTCCCTTCCTTCTGGAATCAAATTCATTTCAAATCTCTCTTTAGTGTTACACTATATGATACAAAAGTACATATCTGCGTCATCCTTTACATTAAGGTTATGCCAGGCGATGTCCTTTGCATGACTTCGTAAAATCGATTACTATGGTCACTTGTATCCCCCCAAAAGATGCTTTAATGAAAATGTCCACAGACGAAAAATTATTTCGAGGCATCTTATACGTGAAACTTGCGGGTCATTACAGTAAGTCTTGGACCCACGGCCTTATGCAGCCCCGCTATCGGTGAGGCGGAGGGAACCGAGAGGAGCAACGAGGTTCAGGGCTTAAGATCTGCGCCAGGCAATCATGCGCAAGTGTGAGGCATGACGGCGGCGCGCGGTGACGCGGCATAATGTCCCCCGGCAAGAGTCAGTGACTGCTGCAGGGTTCTGAATCGGCTCAGGCTCATGTATTCTTCAGTCTTGGCTGCTATCGGCGCCGCCCCCACAAGGTACTCCGTGCCGTGTTCCAAGTGGCATTCAACAAATGGAGATGATATTAATGATTTTATCAAAAATCAAACTAGGCCTCATGAGACTTTCATCAGTAGCGTATCATGAAGGAATCTATTCAGCCACTTAAAAAGAATATCCGTTGTGCTTTCAACTGGATATTTCCTTTAGGTCGCGGGAAAGGCAGACGGGCAGAACTTTTCGAAGAACTTGAGGACCACCAAGAATAGAAACAGGAATCAAATAGAGGCATTC
>NC_051406.1:45960432-45960563 GCF_015228065.2 Penaeus monodon | reverse complement strand
GACATGCATGCACTCTCTGTAATAAATGCACGCATATATTTGCAAAGATATCTATGTCAATACTAATGCATCCGTATTAAATATATCCCTATGCATTCAAACCGGAAGAAACAAGCAAGCAAAGGAACACA